>NW_024543600.1:0-68753 GCF_018167655.1 Microtus oregoni
CACCCTGAGCACTGAGCACACAGCACCCTGAGCACTGAGCACCCCAGCACCCTGAGTACTGAGCACCCAGCACCCCGAGCACTGAGCAACCAGCACCCTGAGTATTGAGCACTGAGCACCCAGCACACCGAGCACTGAGCACCCAGCACCCTGAGCACTGAGCACCCAGCACCTGAGTACTGAGCACCCAGCACCCTGAGTACTGAGCACCCAGCACCCTGAGTACTGAGCACTGAGCACCCAGCACCCCGAGCAATGAGCACCCAGCACCCTGAGCACTGAGCACCCAGCACCCTGAGCACTGAGCACGCAGCACCCTGAGTAGTGAGCACCCAACGTACTGAGCACCGTGCACCCGGGGCACTGAGCACCAAGCACCCTGAGTACTGAGCACCCTGAGTACTGAGCAAAGATCACCCTGAGCACTGAGCTCCCAGCACCCTGAGTACTGAGCACCCAGCACCCTGAGCACTGAGCACCCAGCACCCTGAGTACTGAGCACCCAGCACCCTGAGCACTGAGCACCCAGCACCCTGAGTACTGAGCACCCAGCACACTGAGCACTGAGCTCCCAGCACCCTGAGTACTGAGCACCCAGCACCCCGAGCACTGAGCACCCAGCACCCCGAGAATGAGCACCCAGCACCCCGAGTACTGAGCACCGAGCACCCTGAGTACTAAGCACCGAGCACCCTGAGTACTGAGCACCCAGCACCCTGAGTACTGAGCACCCAGCACCCCGAGCACTAAGCACCCAGCAAACTGAGCACTGAGCACCCAGCACCCTGTGTACTGAGCACTGAGCACCCAGCACCCCGAGCACTGAGCACCCAGCACCCGGAGTACTGAGCACCCAGCACCCTGAGTACTGAGCACCAGCACCCCGAGCACTAAGCACCCAGCAAACTGAGCACTGAGCACCCAGCACCCTGTGTACTGAGCACTGAGCACCCAGCACCCCGAGCACTGAGCACCCAGCACCCTGAGTACTAAGCACCGAGCACCCTGAGTACTGAGCACCCAGATCCCTGAGCACTGAACACACAGCACCCTGAGTACTGAGCACCTCGAGCACTGAGCACCCAGCACCATGAGTACTGAGCACCGAGCACCCCGAGCACTGAGCACCCAGCACCCCGAGCACTGAGCACCCAGCACCCCGAGCACTGAGCACCCAGCACCCTGAGTACTGAGCACCCAGCACCCTGAGTACTGAGCACCCAGCACCCTGAGCACTGAGCACCCAGCACCCTGAGCACTGAGCACACAGCACCCTGAGCACTGACCACCCAGCCCCTGAGTACTGAGCACTGAGTACCCAGCACCCCGAGCACTGAGCACCTAGCACCCTGAGTACTAAGCACCCAGCACCCTGAGTACTGAGCACCCAGCGTACTGAGCACAGAGCACCCCGAGCACTGAGCACCCAGCACCCTGAGTACTGAGCACCCAGCACCCCGAGCACTGAGCACCCAGCACCCTGAGTACTGAGCACTGAGCACCCAGCACCCCGAGCAATGAGCAACCAGCCCCCTGAGCACTGAGCACCCAGCACCCTGAGCACTGAGCACCCAGCACCCTGAGTAGTGAGCACCCAACGTACTGAGCACCGAGCACCCGGGGCACTGAGCACCCAGCACCCTGTGTACTGAGCACCCTGAGTACTGAGCAAAGATCACCCTGAGCAATGAGCTCCCAGCACCCTGAGTACTGAGCACCCAGCACCCTGAGCACTGAGCATCCAGCACCCTGAGCACTGAGCAACCAGCACCCTGAGTACTGAGCACCCAGCACCCCGAGCACTGAGCACCCAGCACCCCGAGAATGAGCACCCAGCACCCCGAGTACTGAGCACCGAGCACCCTGAGCACTGAGTACCCAGCACCCTGAGCACTGAGCACCCAGCACCCTGAGTACTGAGCACCCAGCACCCTGAGTACTGAGCACCCAGCACCCTGAGCACTGAGCACCAAGCACCCCGAGTACTGAGCACCCAGCAACCTGAGCACTGAGCACCCAGCACCCTGAGTACTGAGCACCCAGCACCCTGAGTACTGAACACCCAGCACCCTGAGCAGTGAGCACTGAGCACCCTGAGCACTGAGTACTGAGCACCGAGCACCCCGAGAACTGAGCACCCAGCACCCGGAGTACTGAGCACCTATCACCCCGAGCACTGAGCACCCAGCACCCTGAGTACTGAGCTCCGAGCACCCCGAGCACTGAGCACCCAGCGCCCCGAGCATTGAGCACCCAGCACCCTGAGCACTGAGCACCCAGCACCCCGAGCACTGAGCACCCAGCACCCTGAGTACTGAGCACCCAGCACCCTGAGTACTGAGCACCCAGCACCCTGAGCACTGAGTACCCAGCACCCTGAGCACTGAGCACCCAGCACCCTGAGCACTGAGCACACAGCACCCTGAGCACTGAGCACCCAGCACCCTGAGTACTGAGCACCCAGCACCCCGAGCACTGAGCAACCAGCACCCTGAGTATTGAGCACTGAGCACCCAGCACACCGAGCACTGAGCACCCAGCACCCTGAGCACTGAGCACCCAGCACCTGAGTACTGAGCACCCAGCACCCTGAGTACTGAGCACCCAGCACCCTGAGTACTGAGCACTGAGCACCCAGCACCCCGAGCAATGAGCACCCAGCACCCTGAGCACTGAGCACCCAGCACCCTGAGCACTGAGCACGCAGCACCCTGAGTAGTGAGCACCCAACGTACTGAGCACCGTGCACCCGGGGCACTGAGCACCAAGCACCCTGAGTACTGAGCACCCTGAGTACTGAGCAAAGATCACCCTGAGCACTGAGCTCCCAGCACCCTGAGTACTGAGCACCCAGCACCCTGAGCACTGAGCACCCAGCACCCTGAGTACTGAGCACCCAGCACCCTGAGCACTGAGCACCCAGCACCCTGAGTACTGAGCACCCAGCACACTGAGCACTGAGCACCCAGCACCCTGAGTACTGAGCACCCAGCACCCCGAGCACTGAGCACCCAGCACCCCGAGAATGAGCACCCAGCACCCCGAGTACTGAGCACCGAGCACCCTGAGTACTAAGCACCGAGCACCCTGAGTACTGAGCACCCAGCACCCTGAGTACTGAGCACCCAGCACCCCGAGCACTAAGCACCCAGCAAACTGAGCACTGAGCACCCAGCACCCTGTGTACTGAGCACTGAGCACCCAGCACCCCGAGCACTGAGCACCCAGCACCCGGAGTACTGAGCACCCAGCACCCTGAGTACTGAGCACCCAGCACCCCGAGCACTAAGCACCCAGCAAACTGAGCACTGAGCACCCAGCACCCTGTGTACTGAGCACTGAGCACCCAGCACCCCGAGCACTGAGCACCCAGCACCCTGAGTACTAAGCACCGAGCACCCTGAGTACTGAGCACCCAGATCCCTGAGCACTGAACACACAGCACCCTGAGTACTGAGCACCTCGAGCACTGAGCACCCAGCACCATGAGTACTGAGCACCGAGCACCCCGAGCACTGAGCACCCAGCACCCCGAGCACTGAGCACCCAGCACCCCGAGCACTGAGCACCCAGCACCCTGAGTACTGAGCACCCAGCACCCTGAGTACTGAGCACCCAGCACCCTGAGCACTGAGCACCCAGCACCCTGAGCACTGAGCACACAGCACCCTGAGCACTGACCACCCAGCACCCTGAGTACTGAGCACTGAGTACCCAGCACCCCGAGCACTGAGCACCTAGCACCCTGAGTACTAAGCACCCAGCACCCTGAGTACTGAGCACCCAGCGTACTGAGCACCGAGCACCCCGAGCACTGAGCACCCAGCACCCTGAGTACTGAGCACCCAGCACCCCGAGCACTGAGCACCCAGCACCCTGAGTACTGAGCACCGAGCACCCTGAGTACTGAGCACAGAGCACCCTGAGTACTGAGCACCCAGCGTACTGAGAACCGAGCACCCAGCACCCTGAGTACTGAGCACCCAGCACCCTGAGCACTGAACACACAGCACCCTGAGTACTGAGCACCTCGAAAACTGAGCACCCAGCACCCTGAGTACTGAGCACCGAGCACCCCGAGCACTGAGCACCCAGCACCGCGAGCACTGAGCACGGAGCACCCCGAGCACTGAGCACCCAGCACCCTGAGTACTGAGCACCCAGCACCCTGAGAACTGAGCACCCAGCACCCTGAGCACTGAGTACCCAGCCCCCTGAGCACTGAGCACCCAGCACCCTGAGCACTGAGCACACAGCACCCTGAGCACTGAGCACACAGCACCCTGAGTACTGAGCACTGAGCACCCAGCACCCTGAGTACTGAGCACTGAGCACCCAGCACACCGAGCACTGAGCACCCAGCACCCTGAGCACTGAGCACCCAGCACCCGAGTACTGAGCACCCAGCACCCTGAGTACTGAGCACCCAGCACGCTGAGTACTGAGCAACCAGCACCCCGAGTACTGAGCACCCAGCACCCTGAGTACTGAGCACCCAGCACCCCGAGCACTGAGCACCCAGCACCCCGAGCACTGAGCACCCAGCACCCTGAGTACTGAGCACCCAGCACCCCGAGCACTGAGCACCCAGCACCCCGAGCACTGAGCACTGAGCACCCTAAGTACTGAGCACTGAGCACCCTGAGTACTAAGCACCCAGCACCCTGAGTACTGAGCACCCAGCACCCTGAGTACTGAACACCCAGCACCCTGAGAACTGAGCACCCAGCGTACTGAGCACCGAGCACCCCGAGCACTGAGCACCCAGCACCCTGAGTACTGAGCACTGAGCACCCAGCACCCTGAGCACTGAGCACTCAGCACCCGAGTACTGAGCACCCAGCACCCTGAGTACTGAGCACCCAGCACGCTGAGTACTGAGCACCCAGCACCCCGAGTACTGAGCAGCCAGCACCCTGAGTACTGAGCATCCAGCACCCTGAGCACTGAGCACCCAGCACCCCGAGCACTGAGCACCCAGGACCCTGAGTACTGAGCACCCAGCACCCCGAGCACTGAGCACCCAGCTCCCCAAGCACTGAGCACTGAGCACCCTAAGTACTGAGCACTGAGCACCCTGAGTACTAAGCACCCAGCACCCTGAGTACTGAGCACCCAGCACCCTGAGTACTGAGCACCCAGCACCCTGAGAACTGAGCACCCAGCGTACTGAGCACCGAGCACCCCGAGCACTGAGCACCCAGCACCCTGAGTACTGAGCACCGAGCACCCTGAGTACTGAGCACCCAGCACCCTGAGTACTGAGCACCCAGTGTACTGAGCACCGAGCACCCATCACCCTGAGTACTGAGCACCCAGCACCTGAGTACTGAGCACCCAGCACCCTGAGTACTGAGCACCCAGCAGTCTGAGTACTGAGCACTGAGCACCCAGCACCCCGAGCAATGAGCACCCAGCACCCTGAGCACTGAGCACCCAGCACCCTGAGCACTGAGCACGCAGCACCCTGAGTAGTGAGCACCCAACGTACTGAGCACCGAGCACCCGGGGCACTGAGCACCAAGCACCCTGAGTACTGAGCACCCTGAGTACTGAGCAAAGATCACCCTGAGCACTGAGCTCCCAGCACCCTGAGTACTGAGCACCCAGCACCCTGAGCACTGAGCACCCAGCACCCTGAGTACTGAGCACCCAGCACCCTGAGCACTGAGCACCCAGCACCCTGAGTACTGAGCACCCAGCACACTGAGCACTGAGCACCCAGCACCCTGAGTACTGAGCACCCAGCACCCCGAGCACTGAGCACCCAGCACCCCGAGAATGAGCACCCAGCACCCCGAGTACTGAGCACCGAGCACCCTGAGTACTAAGCACCGAGCACCCTGAGTACTGAGCACCCAGCACCCTGAGTACTGAGCACCCAGCACCCCGAGCACTAAGCACCCAGCAAACTGAGCACTGAGCACCCAGCACCCTGTGTACTGAGCACTGAGCACCCAGCACCCCGAGCACTGAGCACCCAGCACCCGGAGTACTGAGCACCCAGCACCCTGAGTACTGAGCACCCAGCACCCCGAGCACTAAGCACCCAGCAAACTGAGCACTGAGCACCCAGCACCCTGTGTACTGAGCACTGAGCACCCAGCACCCCGAGCACTGAGCACCCAGCACCCTGAGTACTAAGCACCGAGCACCCTGAGTACTGAGCACCCAGATCCCTGAGCACTGAACACACAGCACCCTGAGTACTGAGCACCTCGAGCACTGAGCACCCAGCACCATGAGTACTGAGCACCGAGCACCCCGAGCACTGAGCACCCAGCACCCCGAGCACTGAGCACCCAGCACCCCGAGCACTGAGCACCCAGCACCCTGAGTACTGAGCACCCAGCACCCTGAGTACTGAGCACCCAGCACCCTGAGCACTGAGCACCCAGCACCCTGAGCACTGAGCACACAGCACCCTGAGCACTGACCACCCAGCACCCTGAGTACTGAGCACTGAGTACCCAGCACCCCGAGCACTGAGCACCTAGCACCCTGAGTACTAAGCACCCAGCACCCTGAGTACTGAGCACCCAGCGTACTGAGCACCGAGCACCCCGAGCACTGAGCACCCAGCACCCTGAGTACTGAGCACCCAGCACCCCGAGCACTGAGCACCCAGCACCCTGAGTACTGAGCACCGAGCACCCTGAGTACTGAGCACAGAGCACCCTGAGTACTGAGCACCCAGCGTACTGAGAACCGAGCACCCAGCACCCTGAGTACTGAGCACCCAGCACCCTGAGCACTGAACACACAGCACCCTGAGTACTGAGCACCTCGAAAACTGAGCACCCAGCACCCTGAGTACTGAGCACCGAGCACCCCGAGCACTGAGCACCCAGCACCGCGAGCACTGAGCACGGAGCACCCCGAGCACTGAGCACCCAGCACCCTGAGTACTGAGCACCCAGCACCCTGAGAACTGAGCACCCAGCACCCTGAGCACTGAGTACCCAGCCCCCTGAGCACTGAGCACCCAGCACCCTGAGCACTGAGCACACAGCACCCTGAGCACTGAGCACACAGCACCCTGAGTACTGAGCACTGAGCACCCAGCACCCTGAGTACTGAGCACTGAGCACCCAGCACACCGAGCACTGAGCACCCAGCACCCTGAGCACTGAGCACCCAGCACCCGAGTACTGAGCACCCAGCACCCTGAGTACTGAGCACCCAGCACGCTGAGTACTGAGCAACCAGCACCCCGAGTACTGAGCACCCAGCACCCTGAGTACTGAGCACCCAGCACCCCGAGCACTGAGCACCCAGCACCCCGAGCACTGAGCACCCAGCACCCTGAGTACTGAGCACCCAGCACCCCGAGCACTGAGCACCCAGCACCCCGAGCACTGAGCACTGAGCACCCTAAGTACTGAGCACTGAGCACCCTGAGTACTAAGCACCCAGCACCCTGAGTACTGAGCACCCAGCACCCTGAGTACTGAACACCCAGCACCCTGAGAACTGAGCACCCAGCGTACTGAGCACCGAGCACCCCGAGCACTGAGCACCCAGCACCCTGAGTACTGAGCACTGAGCACCCAGCACCCTGAGCACTGAGCACTCAGCACCCGAGTACTGAGCACCCAGCACCCTGAGTACTGAGCACCCAGCACGCTGAGTACTGAGCACCCAGCACCCCGAGTACTGAGCAGCCAGCACCCTGAGTACTGAGCACCCAGCACCCTGAGCACTGAGCACCCAGCACCCCGAGCACTGAGCACCCAGGACCCTGAGTACTGAGCACCCAGCACCCCGAGCACTGAGCACCCAGCACCCCAAGCACTGAGCACTGAGCACCCTAAGTACTGAGCACTGAGCACCCTGAGTACTAAGCACCCAGCACCCTGAGTACTGAGCACCCAGCACCCTGAGTACTGAGCACCCAGCACCCTGAGAACTGAGCACCCAGCGTACTGAGCACCGAGCACCCCGAGCACTGAGCACCCAGCACCCTGAGTACTGAGCACCGAGCACCCTGAGTACTGAGCACCCAGCACCCTGAGTACTGAGCACCCAGTGTACTGAGCACCGAGCACCCATCACCCTGAGTACTGAGCACCCAGCACCCTGAGCACTGAGCACCCAGCACCCTGAGTACTGAGCACTGAGCACCCTGTGTACTGAGCACCGAGAACCCCGAGCACTGAGCACCCAGCACCCCGAGCATCGAGCACCGAGCACCCTGAGCACTGAGCAGCCAGCACCATGAGTACTGAGCACCCAACGTACTGAGCCCCGGGCACCCTGAGCACTGAGCACAAAGCACCCTGAGTACTGAGCACCCAGCACCCTGAGCAATGAGCACCCTGAGTACTGAGCACCCAGCACCTTGAGCACTGAGCACCGAGCACCCCGAGCACTGAGCACCCAGCAACCGGAGTACTGAGCACCCAGCACCCTGAGCAATGAGCACCCTGAGTACTGAGCACCCAGCACCCTGAGCACTGAACACACAGCACCCTGAGTACTGAGCACCCCGAGCACTGAGCACCCAGCACCCTGAGTACTGAGCACCCCGAGCACTGAGCACCCAGCACCCCGAGCACTGAGCAACCTGCACCCCGAGCACTGAGCACCCAGCACCCTGAGTACTGAGCACCCAGCACCCTGAGCACTAAACACACAGCACCCTGAGTACTGAGCACCCCGAGCACTGAGCACCCAGCACCCTGAGTACTGAGCACCGAGCACCCCGAGCACTGAGCACCCAGCACCCCGAGCACTGAGCAACCAGCACCCCGAGCACTGGGCACCCAGCACCCTGAGTAATGAGCACCCAGCACCCTGATTACTGAGCACCCAGCACCCCGAGCACTGAGTACCCAGCACCCTGAGCACTGAGCACCCAGCACCCTGAGCACTGAGCACCCAGCACCCTGAGCACCCAGCAGAACCCAGCACACTGAGTACTGAGCACCCAGAACCCTGAGCACTGATCACCCAGCAACCTGAGTACTGAGCACCGAGTACCCTGAGTACTGAGCACCCAGCACCCCGAGAACTGAGCACCCAGCACCCTGAGCACTGAGCACTGAGCACCAAGCACCCCGAGCACTGAGCACCCAGCACCCTGTGTACTGAGCACTGAGTACCCAGTACCCCGAGCACTGAGACCCAGCACCCCGAGCACTAAGCACCCAGCACCCCGAGTACTGAGCACCCAGCACCCCGAGCACTGAGCACCCAGCACCCTGAGCACTGAGCAACCAGCATCCTGAGTACTGAGCACCCAGCACCCTGAGTACTGAGCACCCAGCACCCCGAGCACCGAGCACCCTGAGTACTAAGCACCGAGCACCCTGAGCACTGAGCATACAGCACCCTGAGCACTGAGCACCCAGCAACCTGAGTACTGAGCACCCAGCACCCCGAGAACTGAGCACCCAGCACCCTGAGTACTGAGCACCCAGCACCCCGAGCACTGAGCACCCAGCACCGCGAGCACTGAGCACGGAGCACCCCGAGCACTGAGCACCCAGCACCCTGAGTACTGAGCACCCAGCACCCTGAGAACTGAGCACCCAGCACCCTGAGCACTGAGTACCCAGCCCCCTGAGCACTGAGCACCCAGCACCCTGAGCACTGAGCACACAGCACCCTGAGCACTGAGCACACAGCACCCTGAGTACTGAGCACTGAGCACCCAGCACCCTGAGTACTGAGCACTGAGCACCCAGCACACCGAGCACTGAGCACCCAGCACCCTGAGAACTGAGCACCCAGCACCCGAGTACTGAGCACCCAGCACCCTGAGTACTGAGCACCCAGCACGCTGAGTACTGAGCAACCAGCACCCCGAGTACTGAGCACCCAGCACCCTGAGTACTGAGCACCCAGCACCCCGAGCACTGAGCACCCAGCACCCCGAGCACTGAGCACCCAGCACCCTGAGTACTGAGCACCCAGCACCCCGAGCACTGAGCACCCAGCACCCCGAGCACTGAGCACTGAGCACCCTAAGTACTGAGCACTGAGCACCCTGAGTACTAAGCACCCAGCACCCTGAGTACTGAGCACCCAGCACCCTGAGTACTGAACACCCAGCACCCTGAGAACTGAGCACCCAGCGTACTGAGCACCGAGCACCCCGAGCACTGAGCACCCAGCACCCTGAGTACTGAGCACTGAGCACCCAGCACCCTGAGCACTGAGCACTCAGCACCCGAGTACTGAGCACCCAGCACCCTGAGTACTGAGCACCCAGCACGCTGAGTACTGAGCACCCAGCACCCCGAGTACTGAGCAGCCAGCACCCTGAGTACTGAGCACCCAGCACCCTGAGCACTGAGCACCCAGCACCCCGAGCACTGAGCACCCAGGACCCTGAGTACTGAGCACCCAGCACCCCGAGCACTGAGCACCCAGCACCCCAAGCACTGAGCACTGAGCACCCTAAGTACTGAGCACTGAGCACCCTGAGTACTAAGCACCCAGCACCCTGAGTACTGAGCACCCAGCACCCTGAGTACTGAGCACCCAGCACCCTGAGAACTGAGCACCCAGCGTACTGAGCACCGAGCACCCCGAGCACTGAGCACCCAGCACCCTGAGTACTGAGCACCGAGCACCCTGAGTACTGAGCACCCAGCACCCTGAGTACTGAGCACCCAGTGTACTGAGCACCGAGCACCCATCACCCTGAGTACTGAGCACCCAGCACCCTGAGCACTGAGCACCCAGCACCCTGAGTACTGAGCACTGAGCACCCTGTGTACTGAGCACCGAGAACCCCGAGCACTGAGCACCCAGCACCCCGAGCATCGAGCACCGAGCACCCTGAGCACTGAGCACCCAGCACCATGAGTACTGAGCACCCAACGTACTGAGCCCCGGGCACCCTGAGCACTGAGCACCCAGCACCCTGAGTACTGAGCACCCAGCACCCTGAGCAATGAGCACCCTGAGTACTGAGCACCCAGCACCTTGAGCACTGAGCACCGAGCACCCCGAGCACTGAGCACCCAGCAACCGGAGTACTGAGCACCCAGCACCCTGAGCAATGAGCACCCTGAGTACTGAGCACCCAGCACCCTGAGCACTGAACACACAGCACCCTGAGTACTGAGCACCCCGAGCACTGAGCACCCAGCACCCTGAGTACTGAGCACCCCGAGCACTGAGCACCCAGCACCCCGAGCACTGAGCAACCAGCACCCCGAGCACTGAGCACCCAGCACCCTGAGTACTGAGCACCCAGCACCCTGAGCACTAAACACACAGCACCCTGAGTACTGAGCACCCCGAGCACTGAGCACCCAGCACCCTGAGTACTGAGCACCGAGCACCCCGAGCACTGAGCACCCAGCACCCCGAGCACTGAGCAACCAGCACCCCGAGCACTGGGCACCCAGCACCCTGAGTACTGAGCACCCAGCACCCTGATTACTGAGCACCCATCACCCCGAGCACTGAGTACCCAGCACCCTGAGCACTGAGCACCCAGCACCCTGAGCACTGAGCACCCAGCACCCTGAGCACCCAGCAGAACCCAGCACACTGAGTACTGAGCACCCAGAACCCTGAGCACAGATCACCCAGCAACCTGAGTACTGAGCACCGAGTACCCTGAGTACTGAGCACCCAGCACCCCGAGAACTGAGCACCCAGCACCCTGAGCACTGAGCACTGAGCACCAAGCACCCCGAGCACTGAGCACCCAGCACCCTTTGTACTGAGCACTGAGTACCCAGTACCCCGAGCACTGAGACCCAGCACCCCGAGCACTGAGCACCCAGCACCCCGAGTACTGAGCACCCAGCACCCCGAGCACTGAGCACCCAGCACCCTGAGCACTGAGCAACCAGCATCCTGAGTACTGAGCACCCAGCACCCTGAGTACTGAGCACCCAGCACCCCGAGCACCGAGCACCCTGAGTACTAAGCACCGAGCACCCTGAGCACTGAGCATACAGCACCCTGAGCACTGAGCACCCAGCAACCTGAGTACTGAGCACCCAGCACCCCGAGAACTGAGCACCCAGCACCCCGAGAACTGAGCACCCAGCACCCTGAGTACTGAGCACCCAGCACCCCGAGCACTGAGCACCCAGCACCGAGAGCACTGAGCACGGAGCACCCCGAGCACTGAGCACCCAGCACCCTGAGTACTGAGCACCCAGCACCCTGAGAACTGAGCACCCAGCACCCTGAGCACTGAGTACCCAGCCCCCTGAGCACTGAGCACCCAGCACCCTGAGCACTGAGCACACAGCACCCTGAGCACTGAGCACACAGCACCCTGAGTACTGAGCACTGAGCACCCAGCACCCTGAGTACTGAGCACTGAGCACCCAGCACACCGAGCACTGAGCACCCAGCACCCTGAGCACTGAGCACCCAGCACCCGAGTACTGAGCACCCAGCACCCTGAGTACTGAGCACCCAGCACGCTGAGTACTGAGCAACCAGCACCCCGAGTACTGAGCACCCAGCACCCTGAGTACTGAGCACCCAGCACCCCGAGCACTGAGCACCCAGCACCCCGAGCACTGAGCACCCAGCACCCTGAGTACTGAGCACCCAGCACCCCGAGCACTGAGCACCCAGCACCCCGAGCACTGAGCACTGAGCACCCTAAGTACTGAGCACTGAGCACCCTGAGTACTAAGCACCCAGCACCCTGAGTACTGAGCACCCAGCACCCTGAGTACTGAACACCCAGCACCCTGAGAACTGAGCACCCAGCGTACTGAGCACCGAGCACCCCGAGCACTGAGCACCCAGCACCCTGAGTACTGAGCACTGAGCACCCAGCACCCTGAGCACTGAGCACTCAGCACCCGAGTACTGAGCACCCAGCACCCTGAGTACTGAGCACCCAGCACGCTGAGTACTGAGCACCCAGCACCCCGAGTACTGAGCAGCCAGCACCCTGAGTACTGAGCACCCAGCACCCTGAGCACTGAGCACCCAGCACCCCGAGCACTGAGCACCCAGGACCCTGAGTACTGAGCACCCAGCACCCCGAGCACTGAGCACCCAGCACCCCAAGCACTGAGCACTGAGCACCCTAAGTACTGAGCACTGAGCACCCTGAGTACTAAGCACCCAGCACCCTGAGTACTGAGCACCCAGCACCCTGAGTACTGAGCACCCAGCACCCTGAGAACTGAGCACCCAGCGTACTGAGCACCGAGCACCCCGAGCACTGAGCACCCAGCACCCTGAGTACTGAGCACCGAGCACCCTGAGTACTGAGCACCCAGCACCCTGAGTACTGAGCACCCAGTGTACTGAGCACCGAGCACCCATCACCCTGAGTACTGAGCACCCAGCACCCTGAGCACTGAGCACCCAGCACCCTGAGTACTGAGCACTGAGCACCCTGTGTACTGAGCACCGAGAACCCCGAGCACTGAGCACCCAGCACCCCGAGCATCGAGCACCGAGCACCCTGAGCACTGAGCACCCAGCACCATGAGTACTGAGCACCCAACGTACTGAGCCCCGGGCACCCTGAGCACTGAGCACCCAGCACCCTGAGTACTGAGCACCCAGCACCCTGAGCAATGAGCACCCTGAGTACTGAGCACCCAGCACCTTGAGCACTGAGCACCGAGCACCCCGAGCACTGAGCACCCAGCAACCGGAGTACTGAGCACCCAGCACCCTGAGCAATGAGCACCCTGAGTACTGAGCACCCAGCACCCTGAGCACTGAACACACAGCACCCTGAGTACTGAGCACCCCGAGCACTGAGCACCCAGCACCCTGAGTACTGAGCACCCCGAGCACTGAGCACCCAGCACCCCGAGCACTGAGCAACCAGCACCCCGAGCACTGAGCACCCAGCACCCTGAGTACTGAGCACCCAGCACCCTGAGCACTAAACACACAGCACCCTGAGTACTGAGCACCCCGAGCACTGAGCACCCAGCACCCTGAGTACTGAGCACCGAGCACCCCGAGCACTGAGCACCCAGCACCCCGAGCACTGAGCAACCAGCACCCCGAGCACTGGGCAACCAGCACCCTGAGTACTGAGCACCCAGCACCCTGATTACTGAGCACCCAGCACCCCGAGCACTGAGTACCCAGCACCCTGAGCACTGAGCACCCAGCACCCTGAGCACTGAGCACCCAGCACCCTGAGCACCCAGCAGAACCCAGCACACTGAATACTGAGCACCCAGAACCCTGAGCACTGATCACCCAGCAACCTGAGTACTGAGCACCGAGTACCCTGAGTACTGAGCACCCAGCACCCCGAGAACTGAGCACCCAGCACCCTGAGCACTGAGCACTGAGCACCAAGCACCCCGAGCACTGAGCACCCAGCACCCTGTGTACTGAGCACTGAGTACCCAGTACCCCGAGCACTGAGACCCAGCACCCCGAGCACTGAGCACCCAGCACCCCGAGTACTGAGCACCCAGCACCCCGAGCACTGAGCACCCAGCACCCTGAGCACTGAGCAACCAGCATCCTGAGTACTGAGCACCCAGCACCCTGAGTACTGAGCACCCAGCACCCCGAGCACTGAGCACCCAGCACCCTGAGCACTGAGCAACCAGCATCCTGAGTACTGAGCACCCAGCACCCTGAGTACTGAGCACCCAGCACCCCGAGCACCGAGCACCCTGAGTACTAAGCACCGGGCACCCTGAGCACTGAGCATACAGCACCCTGAGCACTGAGCACCCAGCAACCTGAGTACTGAGCACCCAGCACCCCGAGAACTGAGCACCCAGCACCCTGAGTACTGAGCACCCAGCACCCCGAGCACTGAGCACCCAGCACCCTGAGCACTGAGCACCCAGCACGAGTACTGAGCACCCAGCACCCTGATTACTGAGCACCAAGCACCCCGAGCACTGAGCACTGAGCACCCCGAGCACTGTGCACCCAACACCCCGAGCACTGAGCACCCAGCACCCTGAGTACTGAGCACCCAGCACCCTGAGTACTGAGCACCCAGCACCCTGAGTACTGAGCACCCAGCGTACTGAGCACCGAGCACCCGAGCACTGAGCACCCAGCACCCTGAGCACTGAGCACCCAGCACCCTGAGTACTGAGCACCCAGCACCCTGAGTACTGAGCACCCAGCACCCTGAGTACTGAGCACCCAGCGTACTGAGCACCGAGCACCCAGCACCCTGAGTACTGAGCACCAAGCACCCTGAGCACTGAGCACCCAGCACCCCGAGCACTGAGCACCCAGCACCCCGAGCACCGAGCACCCTGAGTACTGAGCACCCTGCACCCTGAGCACTGAGCACCCAGCACCCTGAGCACTGAGCACTGAGCACCCCGAGTACTGAGCACCGAGCACCCCGAGCACTGTGCACCCAGCACCCTGAGCACTGAACACACAGCATCCTGAGTACTGAGCACCGAGCACCCCGAGCACTGAGCACCCAGAACCCTGAGCACTGAGCACCCTTAGTACTGAGCACTGAGCACCCTGAGTACTGAGCACTGAGCACCCTGAGTACTGAGCACCCAGCACCCTGAGTAGTGAACACCCTGAGTACAGAGCACCCAGCACCCCGAGCACTGAGCACTCAGCACCCTGTGTACTGAGCACTGAGTACCCAGCACCCCGAGCACTGAGCACCCAGCAACCTGAGCACTGAGCACCCTGAGTACAGAGCACCCAGCACCCTGAGCACTGAGCACCCAGCACCCCGAGCACTGAGCACCCAGCACCCAGAGCACTGAGCACTGAGCACCCTGAGTACTGAGCACTGAGCACCCTGAGCACTGAGCACCGAGCACCCTGAGTACTGAGCACTGAGCACCCTGAGCACTGAGCACCCAGCACCCTGAGTACTGAGCACCCAGCACCCTGAGCACTGAGCAACCTGAGTACTAAGCACCCAGCACCCTGAGTACTGAGCACCAAGCGTACTGAGCACCGAGCACCCTGAGCACTGAGCACCCAGCACCCTGAGTACTGAGCACCCAGCACCCTGAGTACTGAGCACCCAGCACCCTGAGCACTGAGTACCCAGCACCCTGAGCACTGAGCACCCAGCACCCTGAGTACTGAGCACTGAGCACCCTGCACCCCGAGCACTGAGCACCCAGCACCCTGAGTACTGAGCACTGAGCACCCAGCACCCCGAGCACTGAGCACCCAGCACCCTGAGTACTGAGCACCCAGCACCCTGAGCACTGAGCACCCAGCGTATTGAGCACCGAGCACCCCGAGCACTGAGCACCCAGCTCCCTGAGCACTGAGCACCCAGCACCCTGAGCACTGAGCACCCAGCACCCCGAGAATGAGCACCCAGCACACCGAGTACTGAGCACCGAGCACCCTGAGCACTGAGTACCCAGCACCCTGAGCACTGAGCACCCAGCACCCTGAGTACTGAGCACCCAGCACCCTGAGTACTGAGCACCCAGCACACTGAGCACTGAGCATCGAGCACCCCGAGTACTGAGCATCCAGCACCCTGAGCACTGAGCACCCAGCACCCTGAGTACTGAGCACCCAGCACCCTGAGTACTGAACACCCAGCACCCTGAGCACTGAGCACTGAGCACCCTGAGCACTGAGTACTGAGCACCGAGCACCCCGAGAACTGAGCACCCAGCACCCGGAGTACTGAGCACCCAGCACCCTGAGTAATGAGCACCCAGCACCCCGAGCACTAAGCACCCAGCAAACTGAGCACTGAGCACCCAGCACCCTGTGTACTGAGCACTGAGCACCCAGCACCCCGAGCAATGAGCACCCGGCACCCTGAGTACTGAGCACTGAGCACCCAGCACCCCGAGCACTGAGCACCCAGCACCCTGAGTACTAAGCACCGAGCACCCTGAGTACTGAGCACCCAGATCCCTGAGCACTGAACACACAGCACCCTGAGTACTGAGCACCTCGAGCACTGAGCACCCAGCACCATGAGTACTGAGCACCGAGC
Organism: Microtus oregoni; assembly: GCF_018167655.1. Taxonomy (NCBI): domain Eukaryota; kingdom Metazoa; phylum Chordata; class Mammalia; order Rodentia; family Cricetidae; genus Microtus; species Microtus oregoni. Next base: position 16,886 of record NW_024543600.1, read on the forward strand.
ACCCCGAGCACTGAGCACCCAGCACCCCGAGCACTGAGCACCCAGCACCCCGAGCACTGAGCACCCAGCACCCTGAGTCCTGAGCACCCAGCACCCTGAGTACTGAGCACCCAGCACCCTGAGCACTGAGCACGCAGCACCCTGAGCACTGAGCATCCAGCACCCTGAGCACTGAGCACCCAGCACCCCGAGCACTGAGCACCGAGCACCCTGAGCACTGAGCACCCAGCACCCTGAGTACTGAGCACCCAGCACCCTGAGCACTGAGCACCCAGCACCCCGAGCACTGAGCACCCAGCACCCCGAGCACTGAGCACCCAGCACCCCGAGCACTGAGCACTGAGCACCCTAAGTACTGAGCACTGAGCACCCTGAGTACTAAGCACCCAGCACCCTGAGTACTGAGCACCCAGCACCCTGAGTACTGAGCACCCAGCACCCTGAGTACTGAGCACCCAGCGTACTGAGCACCGAGCACCCTGAGCACTGAGCACCCAGCACCCTGAGTACTGAGCACCCAGCACCCTGAGTACTGAGCACCCAGCACCCTGAGCACTGAGTACCCAGCACCCTGAGTACTGAGCACCCAGCACCCTGAGTACTGAGCACCCAGCACCCTGAGTACTGAGCACCCAGCGTACTGAGCACCGAGCACCCTGAGCACTGAGCACCCAGCACCCTGAGTACTGAGCACCCAGCACCCTGAGCAATGAGCACCCTGCGTACTGAGCACCGAGCACCCCGAGCACTGAGCACCCAGCTCCCTGAGCACTGAGCACCCAGCACCCTGAGCACTGAGCACCCAGCACCCCGAGAATGAGCACCCAGCACACCGAGTACTGAGCACCGAGCACCCTGAGCACTGAGTACCCAGCACCCTGAGCACTGAGCACCCAGCACCCTGAGTACTGAGCACCCAGCACCCTGAGTACTGAGCACCCAGCACCCTGAGCACTGAGCACCGAGCACCCCGAGTACTGAGCATCCAGCACCCTGAGCACTGAGCACCCAGCACCCTGAGTACTGAGCACCCAGCACCCTGAGTACTGAACACCCAGCACCCTGAGCACTGAGCACTGAGCACCCTGAGCACTGAGTACTGAGCACCGAGCACCCCGAGAACTGAGCACCCAGCACCCTGAGTACTGAACACCCAGCACCCTGTTTACTGAGCACTGAGTACCCAGCACCCCGAGCACTAAGCACCCAGCAAACTGAGCACTGAGCACCCAGCACCCTGTGTACTGAGCACTGAGTACCCAGCACCCCGAGCACTGAGCACCCAGCAACCTGAGCACTGAGCACCCTGAGTACAGAGCACCCAGCACCCTGAGCACTGAGCACCCAGCACCCCGAGCACTGAGCACCCAGCACCCAGAGCACTGAGCACTGAGCACCCTGAGTACTGAGCACTGAGCACCCTGAGCACTGAGCACCGAGCACCCTGAGTACTGAGCACTGAGCACCCTGAGCACTGAGCACCCAGCACCCTGAGTACAGAGCACCCAGCTCCCTGAGCACTGAGCAACCTGAGTACTAAGCACCCAGCACCCTGAGTACTGAGCACCCAGCACCCTGAGTACTGAGCACTGAGCACCCTGCACCCCGAGCACTGAGCACCCAGCACCCTGAGTACTGAGCACTGAGCACCCAGCACCCCGAGCACTGAGCACCCAGCACCCTGAGTACTGAGCACCCAGCACCCTGAGCACTGAGCACCCAGCGTATTGAGCACCGAGCACCCCGAGCAATGAGCACCCAGCTCCCTGAGCACTGAGCACCCAGCACCCTGAGCACTGAGCACCCAGCACCCCGAGAATGAGCACCCAGCACACCGAGTACTGAGCACCGAGCACCCTGAGCACTGAGTACCCAGCACCCTGAGCACTGAGCACCCAGCACCCTGAGTACTGAGCACCCAGCACCCTGAGTACTGAGCACCCAGCACACTGAGCACTGAGCACCGAGCACCCCGAGTACTGAGCATCCAGCACCCTGAGCACTGAGCACCCAGCACCCTGAGTACTGAGCACCCAGCACCCTGAGTACTGAACACCCAGCACCCTGAGCACTGAGCACTGAGCACCCTGAGCACTGAGTACTGAGCACCGAGCACCCCGAGAACTGAGCACCCAGCACCCGGAGTACTGAGCACCCAGCACCCTGAGTAATGAGCACCCAGCACCCCGAGCACTAAGCACCCAGCAAACTGAGCACTGAGCACCCAGCACCCTGTGTACTGAGCACTGAGCACCCAGCACCCCGAGCAATGAGCACCCGGCACCCTGAGTACTGAGCACTGAGCACCCAGCACCCCGAGCACTGAGCACCCAGCACCCTGAGTACTAAGCACCGAGCACCCTGAGTACTGAGCACCCAGATCCCTGAGCACTGAACACACAGCACCCTGAGTACTGAGCACCTCGAGCACTGAGCACCCAGCACCATGAGTACTGAGCACCGAGCACCCCGAGCACTGAGCACCCAGCACCCCGAGCACTGAGCACCCAGCACCCCGAGCACTGAGCACCCAGCACCCTGAGTCCTGAGCACCCAGCACCCTGAGTACTGAGCACCCAGCACCCTGAGCACTGAGCACGCAGCACCCTGAGCACTGAGCATCCAGCACCCTGAGCACTGAGCACCCAGCACCCCGAGCACTGAGCACCGAGCACCCTGAGCACTGAGCACCCAGCACCCTGAGTACTGAGCACCCAGCACCCTGAGCACTGAGCACCCAGCACCCCGAGCACTGAGCACCCAGCACCCCGAGCACTGAGCACCCAGCACCCCGAGCACTGAGCACTGAGCACCCTAAGTACTGAGCACTGAGCACCCTGAGTACTAAGCACCCAGCACCCTGAGTACTGAGCACCCAGCACCCTGAGTACTGAGCACCCAGCACCCTGAGTACTGAGCACCCAGCGTACTGAGCACCGAGCACCCTGAGCACTGAGCACCCAGCACCCTGAGTACTGAGCACCCAGCACCCTGAGTACTGAGCACCCAGCACCCTGAGCACTGAGTACCCAGCACCCTGAGTACTGAGCACCCAGCACCCTGAGTACTGAGCACCCAGCACCCTGAGTACTGAGCACCCAGCGTACTGAGCACCGAGCACCCTGAGCACTGAGCACCCAGCACCCTGAGTACTGAGCACCCAGCACCCTGAGTACTGAGCACCCAGCACCCTGAGCAATGAGCACCCTGCGTACTGAGCACCGAGCACCCCGAGCACTGAGCACCCAGCTCCCTGAGCACTGAGCACCCAGCACCCTGAGCAATGAGCACCCTGCGTACTGAGCACCGAGCACCCCGAGCACTGAGCACCCAGCTCCCTGAGCACTGAGCACCCAGCACCCTGAGCACTGAGCACCCAGCACCCCGAGAATGAGCACCCAGCACACCGAGTACTGAGCACCGAGCACCCTGAGCACTGAGTACCCAGCACCCTGAGCACTGAGCACCCAGCACCCTGAGTACTGAGCACCCAGCACCCTGAGTACTGAGCACCCAGCACCCTGAGCACTGAGCACCGAGCACCCCGAGTACTGAGCATCCAGCACCCTGAGCACTGAGCACCCAGCACCCTGAGTACTGAGCACCCAGCACCCTGAGTACTGAACACCCAGCACCCTGAGCACTGAGCACTGAGCACCCTGAGCACTGAGTACTGAGCACCGAGCACCCCGAGAACTGAGCACCCAGCACCCTGAGTACTGAACACCCAGCACCCTGTTTACTGAGCACTGAGTACCCAGCACCCCGAGCACTAAGCACCCAGCAAACTGAGCACTGAGCACCCAGCACCCTGTGTACTGAGCACTGAGTACCCAGCACCCCGAGCACTGAGCACCCAGCAACCTGAGCACTGAGCACCCTGAGTACAGAGCACCCAGCACCCTGAGCACTGAGCACCCAGCACCCCGAGCACTGAGCACCCAGCACCCAGAGCACTGAGCACTGAGCACCCTGAGTACTGAGCACTGAGCACCCTGAGCACTGAGCACCGAGCACCCTGAGTACTGAGCACTGAGCACCCTGAGCACTGAGCACCCAGCACCCTGAGTACAGAGCACCCAGCTCCCTGAGCACTGAGCAACCTGAGTACTAAGCACCCAGCACCCTGAGTACTGAGCACCCAGCACCCTGAGTACTGAGCACTGAGCACCCTGCACCCCGAGCACTGAGCACCCAGCACCCTGAGTACTGAGCACTGAGCACCCAGCACCCCGAGCACTGAGCACCCAGCACCCTGAGTACTGAGCACCCAGCACCCTGAGCACTGAGCACCCAGCGTATTGAGCACCGAGCACCCCGAGCAATGAGCACCCAGCTCCCTGAGCACTGAGCACCCAGCACCCTGAGCACTGAGCACCCAGCACCCCGAGAATGAGCACCCAGCACACCGAGTACTGAGCACCGAGCACCCTGAGCACTGAGTACCCAGCACCCTGAGCACTGAGCACCCAGCACCCTGAGTACTGAGCACCCAGCACCCTGAGTACTGAGCACCCAGCACACTGAGCACTGAGCACCGAGCACCCCGAGTACTGAGCATCCAGCACCCTGAGCACTGAGCACCCAGCACCCTGAGTACTGAGCACCCAGCACCCTGAGTACTGAACACCCAGCACCCTGAGCACTGAGCACTGAGCACCCTGAGCACTGAGTACTGAGCACCGAGCACCCCGAGAACTGAGCACCCAGCACCCGGAGTACTGAGCACCCAGCACCCTGAGTAATGAGCACCCAGCACCCCGAGCACTAAGCACCCAGCAAACTGAGCACTGAGCACCCAGCACCCTGTGTACTGAGCACTGAGCACCCAGCACCCCGAGCAATGAGCACCCGGCACCCTGAGTACTGAGCACTGAGCACCCAGCACCCCGAGCACTGAGCACCCAGCACCCTGAGTACTAAGCACCGAGCACCCTGAGTACTGAGCACCCAGATCCCTGAGCACTGAACACACAGCACCCTGAGTACTGAGCACCTCGAGCACTGAGCACCCAGCACCATGAGTACTGAGCACCGAGCACCCCGAGCACTGAGCACCCAGCACCCCGAGCACTGAGCACCCAGCACCCCGAGCACTGAGCACCCAGCACCCTGAGTCCTGAGCACCCAGCACCCTGAGTACTGAGCACCCAGCACCCTGAGCACTGAGCACGCAGCACCCTGAGCACTGAGCATCCAGCACCCTGAGCACTGAGCACCCAGCACCCCGAGCACTGAGCACCGAGCACCCTGAGCACTGAGCACCCAGCACCCTGAGTACTGAGCACCCAGCACCCTGAGCACTGAGCACCCAGCACCCCGAGCACTGAGCACCCAGCACCCCGAGCACTGAGCACCCAGCACCCCGAGCACTGAGCACTGAGCACCCTAAGTACTGAGCACTGAGCACCCTGAGTACTAAGCACCCAGCACCCTGAGTACTGAGCACCCAGCACCCTGAGTACTGAGCACCCAGCACCCTGAGTACTGAGCACCCAGCGTACTGAGCACCGAGCACCCTGAGCACTGAGCACCCAGCACCCTGAGTACTGAGCACCCAGCACCCTGAGTACTGAGCACCCAGCACCCTGAGCACTGAGTACCCAGCACCCTGAGTACTGAGCACCCAGCACCCTGAGTACTGAGCACCCAGCACCCTGAGTACTGAGCACCCAGCGTACTGAGCACCGAGCACCCTGAGCACTGAGCACCCAGCACCCTGAGTACTGAGCACCCAGCACCCTGAGTACTGAGCACCCAGCACCCTGAGCAATGAGCACCCTGCGTACTGAGCACCGAGCACCCCGAGCACTGAGCACCCAGCTCCCTGAGCACTGAGCACCCAGCACCCTGAGCACTGAGCACCCAGCACCCCGAGAATGAGCACCCAGCACACCGAGTACTGAGCACCGAGCACCCTGAGCACTGAGTACCCAGCACCCTGAGCACTGAGCACCCAGCACCCTGAGTACTGAGCACCCAGCACCCTGAGTACTGAGCACCCAGCACCCTGAGCACTGAGCACCGAGCACCCCGAGTACTGAGCATCCAGCACCCTGAGCACTGAGCACCCAGCACCCTGAGTACTGAGCACCCAGCACCCTGAGTACTGAACACCCAGCACCCTGAGCACTGAGCACTGAGCACCCTGAGCACTGAGTACTGAGCACCGAGCACCCCGAGAACTGAGCACCCAGCACCCTGAGTACTGAACACCCAGCACCCTGTGTACTGAGCACTGAGTACCCAGCACCCCGAGCACTAAGCACCCAGCAAACTGAGCACTGAGCACCCAGCACCCTGTGTACTGAGCACTGAGTACCCAGCACCCCGAGCACTGAGCACCCAGCAACCTGAGCACTGAGCACCCTGAGTACAGAGCACCCAGCACCCTGAGCACTGAGCACCCAGCACCCCGAGCACTGAGCACCCAGCACCCAGAGCACTGAGCACTGAGCACCCTGAGTACTGAGCACTGAGCACCCTGAGCACTGAGCACCGAGCACCCTGAGTACTGAGCACTGAGCACCCTGAGCACTGAGCACCCAGCACCCTGAGTACAGAGCACCCAGCTCCCTGAGCACTGAGCAACCTGAGTACTAAGCACCCAGCACCCTGAGTACTGAGCACCCAGCACCCTGAGCACTGAGCCCCCAGCACGCTGAGTACTGAGCACTGAGCACCCTGAGTACTGAGCAGCGAGCACCCAGAGCACTGAGCACCCAGCACGCTGAGTACTGAGCACTGAGCACCCTGAGTACTGAGCACCGAGCACCCTGAGTACTGAGCACCCAGCACTCTGAGCACTGAGCACCCAGCACCCCGAGCACTGAGCACCCAGCACCCCGAGCACTGAGCACTGAGCACCCTAAGTACTGAGCACTGAGCACCCTGAGTACTAAGCACCCAGCACCCTGAGTACTGAGCACCCAGCACCCTGAGTACTGAGCACCCAGCACCCTGAGTACTGAGCACCCAGCGTACTGAGCACCGAGCACCCTGAGCACTGAGCACCCAGCACCCTGAGTACTGAGCACCCAGCACCCTGAGTACTGAGCACCCAGCACCCTGAGCACTGAGTACCCAGCACCCTGAGCACTGAGCACCCAGCACCCTGAGTACTGAGCACTGAGCACCCAGCACCCCGAGCACTGAGCACCCACCACCCTGAGTACTGAGCACTGAGCACCCAGCACCCCGAGCACTGAGCACCCAGCACCCTGAGTACTGAGCACACAGCACCCTGAGCACTGAGCACCCAGCGTACTGAGCACCGAGCACCCCGAGCACTGAGCACCCAGCTCCCTGAGCACTGAGCACCCAGCACCCTGAGCACTGAGCACCCAGCACCCCGAGAATGAGCACCCAGCACACCGAGTACTGAGCACCGAGCACCCTGAGCACTGAGTACCCAGCACCCTGAGCACTGAGCACCCAGCACCCTGAGTATTGAGCACCCAGCACCCTGAGTACTGAGCACCCAGCACCCTGAGCACTGAGCACCGAGCACCCCGAGTACTGAGCATCCAGCACCCTGAGGACTGAGCACCCAGCACCCTGAGTACTGAGCACCCAGCACCCTAAGTACTGAACACCCAGCACCCTGAGCACTGAGCACTGAGCACCCTGAGCACTGAGTACTGAGCACCGAGCACCCCGAGAACTGAGCACCCAGCACCCGGAGTACTGAGCACCCAGCACCCTGAGTAATGTGCACCCAGCACCCCGAGCAATGAGCACCCGGCACCCTGAGTACTGAGCACTGAGCACCCAGCACCCCGAGCACTGAGCACCCAGCACCCTGAGTACTAAGCACCGAGCACCCTGAGTACTGAGCACCCAGATCCCTGAGCACTGAACACACAGCACCCTGAGTACTGAGCACCTCGAGCACTGAGCACCCAGCACCATGAGTACTGAGCACCGAGCACCCCGAGCACTGAGCACCCAGCACCCCGAGCACTGAGCACCCAACACCCCGAGCACTGAGCACCCAGCACCCTGAGTCCTGAGCACCCAGCACCCTGAGTACTGAGCACCCAGCACCCTGAGCACTGAGCACCCAGCACCCTGAGCACTGAGCACCCAGCACCCTGAGCACTGAGCACCCAGCACCCCGAGCACTGAGCACCTAGCACCCTGAGTACTAAGCACCCAGCACCCTGAGTACTGATCACCCAGCGTACTGAGCACCGAGCACCCCGAGCACTGAGCACCCAGCACCCTGAGTACTGAGCACCCAGCACCCCGAGCACTGAGCACCCAGCACCCTGAGTACTGAGCACCGAGCACCCTGAGTACTGAGCACCCAGCACCCTGAGTACTGAGCACCCAGCGTACGGAGAACCGAGCACCCAGCACCCTGAGTACTGAGCACCCAGCACCCTGAGCACTGAACACACAGCACCCTGAGTACTGAGCACCTCGAAAACTGAGCACCCAGCACCCTGAGTACTGAGCACCGAGCACCCCGAGCACTGAGCACCCAGCACTGCGAGCACTGAGCACCCAGCACCCCGAGCACTGAGCACCCAGCACCCTGAGTACTGAGCACCCAGCACCCTGAGTACTGAGCACCCAGCACCCTGAGCACTGAGTACCCAGCCCCCTGAGCACTGAGCACCCAGCACCCTGAGCACTGAGCACACAGCACCCTGAGCACTGAGCACACAGCACCCTGAGTACTGAGCACTGAGCACCCAGCACCCCGAGCACTGAGCACCCAGCACCCTGAGTACTGAGCACTGAGCATCCAGCACACCGAGCACTGAGCACCCAGCACCCTGAGCACTGAGCACCCAGCACCCGAGTACTGAGCACCCAGCACCCTGAGTACTGTGCACCCAGCACGCTGAGTACTGAGCACCCAGCACCCTGAGTCCTGAGCACCCAGCACCCTGAGTACTGTGCACCCAGCACCCCGAGCACTGAGCACCCAGCACCCTGAGTCCTGAGCACCCAGCATCCTGAGTACTGAGCACCCAGCACCCTGAGCACTGAGCACCCAGCACCCTGAGCACTGAGCATCCAGTACCCTGAGCACTGAGCACCCAGCACCCCGAGCACTGAGCACCGAGCACCCTGAGCACTGAGCACCCAGCACCCTGAGTACTGAGCACCCAGCACTCTGAGCACTGAGCACCCAGCACCCAGAGCACTGAGCACCCAGCACCCCGAGCACTGAGCACCCAGCACCCCGAGCACTGAGCACTGAGCACCCTAAGTACTGAGCACTGAGCACCCTGAGTACTAAGCACCCAGCACCCTGAGTACTGAGCACCCAGCACCCTGAGTACTGAGCACCCAGCACCCTGAGTACTGAGCACCCAGCGTACTGAGCACCGAGCACCCTGAGCACTGAGCACCCAGCACCCTGAGTACTGAGCACCCAGCACCCTGAGTACTGAGCACCCAGCACCCTGAGCACTGAGTACCCAGCACCCTGAGTACTGAGCACCCAGGACCCTGAGTACTGAGCACCCAGCACCCTGAGCACTGAGCACCCAGCACCCTGAGCACTGAGCACCCAGCACCCTGAGTACTGAGCACCCAGCACCCCGAGCACTGAGCACCCAGCACCCCGAGCACTGAGCACTGAGCACCCTAAGTACTGAGCACTGAGCACCCTGAGTACCAAGCACCCAGCAACCTGAGTACTGAGCACCCAGCACCCTGAGTACTGAGCACCCAGCACCCTGAGTACTGAGCACCCAGCGTACTGAGCACCGAGCACCCCGAGCACTGAGCACCCAACACCCTGAGTACTGAGCACCGAGCACCCTGAGTACTGAGCACCCAGCACCCTGAGTACTGAGCACCCAGTGTACTGAGCACCGAGCACCCAGCACCCTGAGTACTGAGCACCCAGCACCCTGAGCACTGAGCACCCAGCACCCTGAGTACTGAGCACGGAGCACCCTGTGTACTGAGCACCGAGAACCCCGAGCACTGAGCACCCAGCACCCCGAGCACCGAGCACCGAGCACCCTGAGCACTGAGCACCCAGCACCATGAGTACTGAGCACCCAACGTACTGAGCACCGAGCACCCTGAGCACTGAGCACCCAGCACCCTGAGTACTGAGCACCCAGCACCCTGAGCAATGAGCACCCTGAGTACTGAGCACCCAGCACCTTGAGCACTGAGCACCGAGCACCCCGAGCACTGAGCACCCAGCACCCGGAGTACTGAGCACCCAGCACCCTGAGTACTAAACACCGAGAACCCTGAGTACTGAGCACCCAGCACCCTGAGCACTAAACACACAGCACCCTGAGTACTGAGCACCCCGAGCACTGAGCACCCAGCACCCTGAGTACTGAGCACCGAGCACCCCGAGCACTGAGCACCCAGCACCCCGAGCACTGAGCAACCATCACCCCGAGCACTGGGCACCCAGCACCCTGAGAACTGAGCACCCAGCACCCTGATTACTGAGCACCCAGCACCCCGAGCACTGAGTACCCAGCACCCTGAGCACTGAGCACCCAGCACCCTGAGCACTGAGCACCCAGCACCCTGAGCACTGAGCACCCAGCACCCTGAGCACCCAGCAGAACCCAGCACACTGAGTACTGAGCACCCAGAACCCTGAGCACTGATCACCCAGCAACCTGAGTACTGAGCACCGAGTACCCTGAGTACTGAGCACCCAGCACCCCGAGCACTGAGCACCCAGCACCCTGAGCACTGAGCACTGAGCACCAAGCACCCCGAGCACTGAGCACCCAGCACCCTGTGTACTGAGCACTGAGTACCCAGTACCCCGAGCACTGAGACCCAGCACCCTGAGCACTGAGCACCCAGCACCCCGAGTACTGAGCACCCAGCACGCCGAGCACTGAGCACCCAGCAACCTGAGCACTGAGCAACCAGCATCCTGAGTACTGAGCACCCAGCACCCCGAGTACTGAGCACCCAGCACCCCGAGCACCGAGCACCCTGAGTACTAAGCACCGAGCACCCTGAGCACTGAGCATACAGCACCCTGAACACTGAGCACCCAGCAACCTGAGTACTGAGCACCCAGCACCCCGAGAACTGAGCACCCAGCACCCTGAGTACTGAGCACCCAGCACCCCGAGCACTGAGCACCCAGCACCCTGAGTACTGAGCACCCAGCACCCCGAGCACTGAGCACCGAGCACCCTGAGTACTGAGCACCCAGCACCCTGAGCACTGAGCACCCAGCACGAGTACTGAGCACCCAGCACCCTGATTACTGAGCACCAAGCACCCCGAGCACTGAGCACCGAGCACCCCGTGCACTGAGCACCCAACACCCCGAGCACTGAGCACCCAGCACCCTGAGTGCTAAGCACCCAGCACCCTGAGTACTGAGCACCCAGCACCCTGAGTACTGAGCACCCAGCACCCTGAGTACTGAGCACACAGCGTACTGAGCACCGAGCACCCCGAGCACTGAGCACCCAGCACCCTGAGCACTGAGCACCCAGCACCCTGAGTACTGAGCACCCATCACCCTGAGTACTGAGCACCCAGCACCCTGAGTGCTGAGCACCCAGCGTACTGAGCACCGAGCACCCAGCACCCTGAGTACTGAGCACCAAGCACCCTGAGCACTGAGCACCCAGCACCCTGAGTACTGAGCACTGAGCACCCCGAGTACTGAGCACCGACCACCCCGAGCACTGAGCACCCAGCACCCCGAGCACCGAGCACCCTGAGTACTGAGCACCCTGCACCCTGAGCACTGAGCACCCAGCACCCTGAGCACTGAGCACTGAGCACCCCGAGTACTGAGCACCGAGCACCCCGAGCACTGAGCACCCAGCACCCTGAGCACTGAACACACAGCATCCTGAGTACTGAGCACCGAGCACCCCGAGCACTGAGCACCCAGAACCCTGAGCACTGAGCACCCTTAGTACTGAGCACTGAGCACCCTGAGTACTGAGCACCCTGAGTACTGAGCACCCAGCAACCTGAGTACTGAACACCCAGCACCCTGAGCAATGATCACCCTGAGTACTGAGCACCCAGCACCTTGAGCACTGAGCACCGAGAACCCCGAGCACTGAGCACCCAGCACCCGGAGTACTGAGCACCCAGCACCCTGAGTACTAAGCACTGAGCACCCTGAGAACTGAGCACCCAGCACCCTGACCACTGAACACACAGCACCCTGAGTACTGAGCACCCCGAGCACTGAGCACCCAGCACCCTGAGTACTGAAAACCGAGCACCCCGAGCACTGAGCACCCAGCACCCCGAGCACTGAGCACCCAGCAACCCGAGCACTGAGCACCCAGCACCCTGAGTACTGAGCACCCAGCACCCTGAGTACTGAGCACCCAGCACCCTGAGCACTGAGTACCCAGCACCCTGAGCACTGAGCACCCATCACCCTGAGCACTGAGCACCCAGCACCCTGAGCACTGAGCACCCAGCACCCTGAGTACTGATCACTGAGCACCCAGCACCCCAAGCACTGAGCACCCAGCACCCTGAGTACTGAGCACTGAGCACCCAGCACCCCGAGCACTGAGCACCCAGCACCCTGAGTACTGAGCACCCAGCGCCCTGAGCACTGAGCACCCAGCACCCCGAGCACTGAGCACCCAGCACCCTGAGCACTGAGCACCCTGAGTACTGAGCACTGAGCACCCTGAGTACTGAGCACTGAGCACCCTGAGTACTGAGCACCCAGCACCCTGAGCATTGAGCACCCTGAGTACTGAGCACCCAGCACCCTGAGTACTGAGCACCGAGCACCCCGAGCACTGAGCACCCAGCACCCCGAGCACTGAGCAACCAGCACCCCGAGCACTGAGCACCCAGCAACCTGAGTACTGAGCACCCAGCACCCTGATTACTGAGCACCCAGCACCCCGAGCAATGAGTACCCAGCACCCTGAGCACTGAGCACCCAGCACCCTGAGCATTGAGCACCCAGCACCCTGAGCACTGAGCACCCAGCACCCTGAGCACCCAGCAGCACCCAGCACACTGAGTACTTAGCACCCAGAACCCTGAGCACTGATCACCCAGCAACCTGAGTACTGAGCACCGAGTACCCTGAGTACTGAGCACCCAGCACCCCGAGCACTGAGCACCCAGCACCCTGAGTACTGTGCACTGAGCACCAAGCACCCCGAGCACTGAGCACCGAGCACCCTGTGTACTGAGCACTGAGTACCCAGTACCCCGAGCACTGAGACCCAGCTCCCTGAGCACTAAGCACCCAGCACCCCGAGTACTGAGCACCCAGCACCCCGAGCACTGAGCACCCAGCACCCTGAGCACTGAGCAACCAGCATCCTGAGTACTGAGCACCCAGTACCCCGAGTACTGAGCACCCAGCACCCCGAGCACCGAGCACCCTGAGTACTAAGCACCGAGCACCCTGAGTACTGAGCATACAGCACCCTGAGCACTGAGCACCCAGCAACCTGAGTACTGAGCACCCAGCACCCCGAGCACTGAGCACCCAGCACCCTGAGTACTGAGCACCCAGCACCCTGAGCACTGAGCACCCAGCACCCTGAGTGCTAAGCACCCAGCACCCTGAGTACTGAGCACCCAGCACCCTGAGTACTGAGCACCCAGCACCCTGAGTACTGAGCACACAGCGTACTGAGCACCGAGCACCCCGAGCACTGAGCACCCAGCACCCTGAGCACTGAGCACCCAGCACCCTGAGTACTGAGCACCCAGCACCCTGAGTACTGAGCACCCAGCACCCTGAGTACTGAGCACCCAGCGTACTGAGCACCGAGCACCAAGCACCCTGAGTACTGAGCACCAAGCACCCTGAGCACTGAGCACCCAGCACCCTGAGCACTGAGCACCCAGCACCCTGAGCACTGAGCACTGAGCACCCCGAGTACTGAGCACCGAGCACCCCGAGCACTGAGCACCCAGCACCCTGAGCACTGAACACACAGCCACCTGAGTACTGAGCACCGAGCACCCCGAGCACTGAGCACACAGAACCCTGAGCACTGAGCACCCTTAGTACTGAGCACTGAGCACCCTGAGTACTGAGCATCCAGCACCCCGAGCACTGAGCAGCCAGCACCCTGAGTACTGAGCACTGAGCACCCAGCACCCCGAGCACTGAGCACTCAGCACCCTGTGTACTGAGCACTGAGTACCCAGCACCCCGAGCACTGAGCACCCAGCAACCTGAGCACTGAGCACCCTGAGTACAGAGCACCCAGCACCCTGAGCACTGAGCACCCAGCACCCCGAGCACTGAGCACCCAGCACCCAGAGCACTGAGCACCCTGAGTACTGAGCACTGAGCACCCTGAGCACTGAGCACCCAGCACCCTGAGTACTGAGCACCCAGCACCCTGAGCAATGAGCAACCTGAGTACTAAGCACCCAGCACACTGAGTACTGAGCACCCAGCACCCTGAGCACTGAGCCCACAGCACGCTGAGTACTGAGCACTGAGCACCCTGAGTACTGAGCAGCGAGCACCCAGAGCACTGAGCACCCAGCACGCTGAGTACTGAGCACTGAGCACCCTGAGTACTGAGCACCGAGCACCCTGAGTACTGAGTACCCAGCACTCTGAGCACTGAGCACCCAGCACCCCGAGCACTGAGCACCCAGCACCCCGAGCACTGAGCACCCAGCACCCCGAGCACTGAGCACTGAGCACCCTAAGTACTGAGCACTGAGCACCCTGAGTACTAAGCACCCAGCACCCTGAGTACTGAGCACCCAGCACCCTGAGTACTGAGCACCCAGCACCCTGAGTACTGAGCACCCAGCGTACTGAGCACCGAGCACCCTGAGCACTGAGCACCCAGCACCCTGAGTACTGAGCACCCAGCACCCTGAGTACTGAGCACCCAGCACCCTGAGCACTGAGTACCCAGCACCCTGAGCACTGAGCACCCAGCACCCTGAGTACTGAGCACTGAGCACCCAGCACCCTGAGCACTGAGCACCCAGCACCCTGAGTACTGAGCACTGAGCACCCAGCACCCCGAGCACTGAGCACCCAGCACCCTGAGTACTGAGCACTGAGCACCCAGCACCCCGAGCACTGAGCACCCAGCACCCTGAGTACTGAGCACCCAGCACCCTGAGCACTGAGCACCCAGCGTACTGAGCACCGAGCACCCGAGCACTGAGCACCCAGCTCCCTAAGCACTGAGCACCCAGCACCCTGAGCACTGAGCACCCAGCACCCCGAGAATGAGCACCCAGCACCCCGAGTACTGAGCACCGAGCACCCTGAGCACTGAGTACCCAGCACCCTGAGCACTGAGCACCCAGCACCCTGAGTACTGAGCACCCAGCACCCTGAGTACTGAGCACCCAGCACCCTGAGCACTGAGCACCGAGCACCCCGAGTACTGAGCATCCAGCACCCTGAGCACTGAGCACCCAGCACCCGGAGTACTGAGCACCCAGCACCCTGAGTACTGAACACCCAGCACCCCGAGCACTAAGCACCCAGCAAACTGAGCACTGAGCACCCAGCACCCTGTGTACTGAGCACTGAGCACCCAGCACCCCGAGCAATGAGCACCCGGCACCCTGAGTACTGAGCACTGAGCACCCAGCAGCCCGAGCACTGAGCACCCAGCACCCTGAGTACTAAGCACCGAGCACCCTGAGTACTGAGCACCCAGATCCCTGAGCACTGAACACACAGCACCCTGAGTACTGAGCACCTCGAGCACTGAGCACCCAGCACCATGAGTACTGAGCACCCAGCACCCTGAGCACTGAACACACAGCACCCTGAGTACTGAGCACCTCGAAAACTGAGCACCCAGCACCCTGAGTACTGAGCACCGAGCACCCCGAGCACTGAGCACCCAGCACTGCGAGCACTGAGCACCCAGCACCCCGAGCACTGAGCACATAGCCCCCTGAGTACTGAGCACCCAGCACCCTGAGTACTGAGCACCCAGCACCCCGAGAACTGAGCACCCAGCACCCTGAGTACTGAGCACCCAGCACCCCGAGCACTGAGCACCCAGCACCCTGAGTACTGAGCACCCAGCACCCCGAGCACTGAGCACCGAGCACCCTGAGTACTGAGCACCCAGCACCCTGAGCACTGAGCACCCAGCACGAGTACTGAGCACCCAGCACCCTGATTACTGAGCACCAAGCACCCTGAGCACTGAGCACCGAGCACCCCGAGCACTGAGCACAAAAAACCCCGAGCACTGAGCACCCAGCACCCTGAGTGCTAAGCACCCAGCACCCTGAGTACTGAGCACCCAGCACCCTGAGAACTGAGCACACAGCACCCTGAGTACTGAGCACACAGCGTACTGAGCACCAAGCACCCCGAGCACTGAGCACCCAGCACCCTGAGTACTGAGCACCGAGCACCCTGAGTACTGAGCACCCAGCACCCTGAGTACTGAGCACCCAGTGTACTGAGCACCGAGCACCCAGCACCCTGAGTACTGAGCACCCAGCACCCTGAGCACTGAGCACCCAGCACCCTGAGTACTGAGCACGGAGCACCCTGTGTACTGAGCACCGAGAACCCCGAGCACTGAGCACCCAGCACCCCGAGCACCGAGCACCGAGCACCCTGAGCACTGAGCACCCAGCACCATGAGTACTGAGCACCCAACGTACTGAGCACCGAGCACCCTGAGCACTGAGCACCCAGCACCCTGAGTACTGAGCACCCAGCACCCTGAGCAATGAGCACCCTGAGTACTGAGCACCCAGCACCTTGAACACTGAGCACCGAGCACCCCGAGCACTGAGCACCCAGCACCCGGAGTACTGAGCACCCAGCACCCTGAGTACTAAACATCGAGCACCCTGAGTACTGAGCATCCAGCACCCTGAGCACTAAACACACAGCACCCTGAGTACTGAGCACCCCGAGCACTGAGCACCCAGCACCCTGAGTACTGAGCACCGAGCACCCCGAGCACTGAGCACCCAGCACCCCGAGCACTGAGCAACCAGCACCCCGAGCACTGGGCACCCAGCACCCTGAGTACTGAGCACCCAGCACCCTGATTACTGAGCACCCAGCACCCCGAGCACTGAGTACCCAGCACCCTGAGCACTGAGCACCCAGCACCCTGAGCACTGAGCACCCAGCACCCTGAGCACTGAGCACCCAGCACCCTGAGCACCCAGCAGAACCCAGCACACTGAGTACTGAGCACCCAGAACCCTGAGCACTGATCACCCAGCAACCTGAGTACTGAGCACCGAGTACCCTGAGTACTGAGCACCCAGCACCCCGAGCACTGAGCACCCAGCACCCTGAGGACTGAGCACTGAGCACCAAGCACCCCGAGCACTGAGCACCCAGCACCCTGTGTACTGAGCACTGAGTACCCAGTACCCCGAGCACTGAGACCCAGCACGCTGAGCACTGAGCACCCAGCACCCCGAGTACTGAGCACCCAGCACCCCGAGCACTGAGCACCCAGCACCCTGAGCACTGAGCAACCAGCATCCTGAGTACTGAGCACCCAGCACCCCGAGAACTGAGCACCCAGCACCCCGAGCACCGAGCACCCTGAGTACTAAGCACCGAGCACCCTGAGCACTGAGCATACAGCACCCTGAGCACTGAGCACCCAGCACCCTGAGTACTGAGCACCCAGCACCCCGAGAACTGAGCACCCAGCACCCTGAGTACTGAGCACCCAGCACCCCGAGCACTGAGCACCCAGCACCCTGAGTACTGAGCACCCAGCACCCCGAGCACTGAGCACCGAGCACCCTGAGTACTGAGCACCCAGCACCCTGAGCACTGAGCACCCAGCACGAGTACTGAGCACCCAGCACCCTGATTACTGAGCACCAAGCACCCTGAGCACTGAGCACCGAGCACACCGAGCACTGAGCACCCAACACCCCGAGCACTGAGCACCCAGCACCCTGAGTGCTAAGCACCCAGCACCCTGAGTACTGAGCACCCAGCACCCTGAGTACTGAGCACCCAGCACCCTGAGTACTGAGCACACAGCGTACTGAGCACCGAGCACCCCGAGCACTGAGCACCCAGCACCCTGAGCACTGAGCACCCAGCACCCTGAGTACTGAGCACCCAGCACCCTGAGTACTGAGCACCCAGCACCCTGAGTACTGAGCACCCAGCGTACTGAGCACCGAGCACCCAGCACCCTGAGTACTGAGCACCAAGCACCCTGAGCACTGAGCACCCAGCACCCTGAGTACTGAGCACTGAGCACCCCGAGTACTGAGCACCGAGCACCCCGAGCACTGAGCACCCAGCACCCCGAGCACCGAGCACCCTGAGTACTGAGCACCCTGCACCCTGAGCACTGAGCACCCAGCACCCTGAGCACTGAGCACTGAGCACCCCGAGTACTGAGCACTGAGCACCCCGAGCACTGAGCACCCAGCACCCTGAGCACTGAACATACAGCATCCTGAGTACTGAGCACCGAGCACCCCGAGCACTGAGCACCCAGAACCCTGAGCACTGAGCACCCTTAGTACTGAGCACTGAGCACCCTGAGTACTGAGCACTGAGCACCCTGTGTACTGAGCACCCAGCACCCTGAGTACTGAACACCCAGCACCCTGAGCAATGATCACCCTGAGTACTGAGCACCCAGCACCTTGAGCACTGAGCACCGAGAACCCCGAGCACTGAGCACCCAGCACCCGGAGTACTGAGCACCCAGCACCCTGAGTACTAAGCACCGAGCACCCTGAGCACTGAGCACCCAGCACCCTGACCACTGAACACACAGCACCCTGATTACTGAGCACCCCGAGCACTGAGCACCCAGCACCCTGAGTACTGAGCACCGAGCACCCCGAGCACTGAGCACCCAGCACCCCGAGCACTGAGCACCCAGCACCCCGAGCACTGAGCACCCAGCACCCTGAGTACTGAGCACCCAGCACCCTGAGTACTGAGCACCCAGCACCCTGAGCACTGAGTACCCAGCACCCTGAGCACTGAGCACCCAGCACCCTGAGCACTGAGCACCCAGCACCCTGAGCACTGAGCACCCAGCACCCTGAGTACTGAGCACTGAGCACCCAGCACCCCAAGCACTGAGCACCCAGCACCCTGAGTACTGAGCACTGAGCACCCAGCACCCCGAGCACTGAGCACCCAGCACCCTGAGTACTGAGCACCCAGCGCCCTGAGCACTGAGCACCCAGCACCCCGAGCACTGAGCACCCAGCACCCTTAGCACTGAGCACCCTGAGTACTGAGCACTGAGCACCCTGAGTACTGAGCACTGAGCACCCTGAGTACTGAGCACCCAGCACCCTGAGCAATGAGCACCCTGAGTACTGAGCACCCAGCACACTGAGCACTGAGCACCGAGCACCCCGAGCACTGAGCACCCAGCACCCGTAGTACTGAGCACCCAGCACCCTGAGTACT
Organism: Microtus oregoni; assembly: GCF_018167655.1. Taxonomy (NCBI): domain Eukaryota; kingdom Metazoa; phylum Chordata; class Mammalia; order Rodentia; family Cricetidae; genus Microtus; species Microtus oregoni. The sequence goes on from NW_024543600.1 coordinate 36,234, forward strand.
AAGCACCGAGCACCCTGAGTACTGAGCACCCAGTACCCTGAGCACTGAACACACAGCACCCTGAGTACTGAGCACCCCGAGCACTGGGCACCCAGCACCCTGAGCACTGAGGACCCAGCACCCTGAGTACTGAGCTCCCAGCACCCTGAGCACTGAGCACCCAGCACCCTGAGTACTGAGCACCCAGCACCCTGAGCACTGAGCACCCAGCACCCTGAGTACTGAGCATCCAGCACCCCGAGCACTGAGCAGCCAGCACCCTGAGTACTGAGCACTGAGCACCCAGCACCCCGAGCACTGAGCACTCAGCACCATGTGTACTGAGCACTGAGTACCCAGCACCCCGAGCACTGAGCACCCAGCAACCTGAGCACTGAGCACCCTGAGTACAGAGCACCCAGCACCCTGAGCACTGAGCAACCAGCACCCCGAGCACTGAGCACCCAGCACCCAGAGCACTGAGCACTGAGCACCCTGAGTACAGAGCACTGAGCACCCTGAGCACTGAGCACCAAGCACCCTGAGTACTGAGCACTGAGCACCCAGAGCACTGAGCACCCAGCACCCTGAGTACTGAGCACCCAGCACCCTGAGCACTGAGCACCCTGAGTACTAAGCACCCAGCACCCTGAGTACTGAGCAACCAGCACCCTGAGCACTGAGCACCCAGCACGCTGAGTACTGAGCACTGAGCACCCTGAGTACTGAGCAGCGAGCACCCAGAGCACTGAGCACCCAGCACGCTGAGTACTGAGCACTGAGCACCCTGAGTACTGAGCACCGAGCACCCTGAGTACTGAGCACCCAGCACTCTGAGCACTGAGCACCCAGCACCCCGAGCACTGAGCACCCAGCACCCCGAGCACTGAGCACCCAGCACCCCGAGCACTGAGCACCCAGCACCCCGAGCACTGAGCACTGAGCACCCTAAGTACTGAGCACTGAGCACCCTGAGTACTAAGCACCCAGCACCCTGAGTACTGAGCACCCAGAACCCTGAGTACTGAGCACCCAGCACCCTGAGTACTGAGCACCCAGCACCCTGAGCACTGAGCACCCAGCACCCTGAGTACTGAGCAACCAGCACCCTGAGTACTGAGCACCCAGCACCCTGAGCACTGAGCACCCAGCACCCTGAGTACTGAGCACTGAGCACACTGTGTACTGAGCACCGAGCACCCCGATCACTGAGCACATAGCACCCCGAGCACTGAGCAACCAGCACCCCGAGGACTGAGCACCCAGCACCCTGAGTACTGAGCACACCGCACCCTGAGAACTGAGCACCCAGCACCCCGAGTACTGAGCACCCAGCACCCTGAGCACTGAGCACCCAGCACCCTGAGCACTGTGCACTGAGCACCCAGCAGCACCCAGCACACTGAGTACTGAGCACCCAGCACCCGGAGCACTGATCACCCAGGAACCTGAGTACTGAGCACCGAGTACCCTGAGTACTGAGCACCCAGCACCCCGAGCACTGAGCACCCAGCACCCTGAGTACTGAGCACTGAGCTCCCAGCACCCCGAGCACTGAGCACCCAGCACCCTGTGTACTGAGCACTGAGTACCCAGTACCCCGAGCACTGAGACCCAGCACCCTGAGCACTGAGCACCCAGCACCCCGAGTTCTGAGCACCCAGCACCCCTAGCACTGAGCACCCAGCACCCTGAGCACTGAGCAACCAGCATCCTGAGTACTGAGCACCCAGCACCCCGAGTACTGAGCACCCAGCACCCCGAACACCGAGCACCCTGAGTACAAAGCACCGAGCACCCTGAGCACTGAGCATACAGCACCCGGAGCACTGAGCACACAGCAACCTGAGTACTGAGCACCCAGCACCCCGAGCACTGAGCACCCAGCACCCTGAGAACTGAGCACCCAGCACCCCGAGCACTGAGCACCCAGCACCCTGAGTACTGAGCACCCAGCACCCCGAGCACTGAGCACCGAGCACCCTGAGTACTGAGCACCCAGCACCCTGAGCACTGAGCACCCAGCACGAGTACTGAGCACCCAGCACCCTGATTACTGAGCACCAAGCAACCCGAGCACTGAGCACCGAGCACCCCGAGCACTGAGCACCCAACACCCCGAGCACTGAGCACCCAGCACCCCGAGCACTGAGCACCCAGCACCCTGAGCACTGAGCACCCAGCACCCTGAGTACTGAGCACCCAGCACCCTGAGTACTGAGCACCCAGCGTACTGAGCACCGAGCACCCATCACACTGAGTACTGAGCACCAAGCACCCTGAGCACTGAGCACCCAGCACCCTGAGTACTGAGCACTGAGCACCCCGAGTACTGAGCACCGAGCACCCCGAGCACTGAGTACCCAGCACCCTGAGCACTGAGCACCCAGCACCCTGAGTACTGAGCACCCTGCACCCTGAGCACTGAGCACCCAGCACCCTGAGCACTGAGCACCCAGCACCCTGAGTACTGAGCACCCAGCACCCTGAGTACTGAGCACCCAGCGTACTGAGCACCGAGCACCCAGCACCCTGAGTACTGAGCACCAAGCACCCTGAGCACTGAGCACCCAGCACCCTGAGTACTGAGCACTGAGCACCCCGAGTACTGAGCACCGAGCACCCCGAGCACTGAGCACCCAGCACCCCGAGCACCGAGCACCCTGAGTACTGAGCACCCTGCACCCTGAGCACTGAGCACCCAGCACCCTGAGCACTGAGCACTGAGCACCCCGAGTACTGAGCACCGAGCACCCCGAGCACTGAGCACCCAGCACCCTGAGCACTGAACACACAGCATCCTGAGTACTGAGCACCGAGCACCCCGAGCACTGAGCACCCAGAACCCTGAGCACTGAGCACCCTTAGTACTGAGCACTGAGCACCCTGAGTACTGAGCACTGAGCACCCTGTGTACTGAGCACCCAGCACCCTGAGTACTGAACACCCAGCACCCTGAGCAATGATCACCCTGAGTACTGAGCACCCAGCACCTTGAGCACTGAGCACCGAGAACCCCGAGCACTGAGCACCCAGCACCCGGAGTACTGAGCACCCAGCACCCTGAGTACTAAGCACCGAGCACCCTGAGCACTGAGCACCCAGCACCCTGACCACTGAACTCACAGCACCCTGAGTACTGAGCACCCCGAGCACTGAGCACCCAGCACCCTGAGTATTGAGCACCGAGCACCCCGAGCACTGAGCACCCAGCACCCCGAGCACTGAGCACCCAGCACCCCGAGCACTGAGCACCCAGCACCCTGAGTACTGAGCACCCAGCACCCTGAGTACTGAGCACCCAGCACCCTGAGCACTGAGTACCCAGCACCCTGAGCACTGAGCACCCAGCACCCTGAGCACTGAGCACCCAGCACCCTGAGCACTGAGCACCCAGCACCCTGAGTACTGAGCACTGAGCACCCAGCACCCCAAGCACTGAGCACCCAGCACCCTGAGTACTGAGCACTGAGCACCCAGCACCCCGAGCACTGAGCACCCAGCACCCTGAGTACTGAGCACCCAGCGCCCTGAGCACTGAGCACCCAGCACCCCGAGCACTGAACACCCAGCACCCTGAGCACTGAGCACCCTGAGTACTGAGCACTGAGCACCCTGAGTACTGAGCACTGAGCACCCTGAGTACTGAGCACCCAGCAACCTGAGCAATGAGCACCCTGAGTACTGAGCACCCAGCACACTGAGCACTGAGCACCGAGCACCCCGAGCACTGAGCACCCAGCACCCGTAGTACTGAGCACCCAGCACCCTGAGTACTAAGCACCGAGCACCCTGAGTACTGAGCACCCAGTACCCTGAGCACTGAACACACAGCACCCTGAGTACTGAGCACCCCGAGCACTGGGCACCCAGCACCCTGAGCACTGAGGACCCAGCACCCTGAGTACTGAGCTCCCAGCACCCTGAGCACTGAGCACCCAGCACCCTGAGTACTGAGCACCCAGCACCCTGAGCACTAAGCACCCAGCACCCTGAGTACTGAGCATCCAGCACCCCGAGCACTGAGCAGCCAGCACCCTGAGTACTGAGCACTGAGCACCCAGCACCCCGAGCACTGAGCACTCAGCACCATGTGTACTGAGCACTGAGTACCCAGCACCCCGAGCACTGAGTACCCAGCAACCTGAGCACTGAGCACCCTGAGTACAGAGCACCCAGCACCCTGAGCACTGAGCACCCAGCACCCCGAGCACTGAGCACCCAGCACCCAGAGCACTGAGCACTGAGCACCCTGAGTACAGAGCACTGAGCACCCTGAGCACTGAGCACCAAGCACCCTGAGTACTGAGCACTGAGCACCCTGAGCACTGAGCACCCAGCACCCTGAGTACTGAGCACCCAGCACCCTGAGCACTGAGCACCCTGAGTACTAAGCACCCAGCACCCTGAGTACTGAGCAACCAGCACCCTGAGCACTGAGCACCCAGCACGCTGAGTACTGAGCACTGAGCACCCTGAGTACTGAGCAGCGAGCACCCAGAGCACTGAGCACCCAGCACGCTGAGTACTGAGCACTGAGCACCCTGAGTACTGAGCACCGAGCACCCTGAGTACTGAGCACCCAGCACTCTGAGCACTGAGCACCCAGCACCCCGAGCACTGAGCACCCAGCACCCCGAGCACTGAGCACACAGCACCCCGAGCACTGAGCACCCAGCACCCCGAGCACTGAGCACTGAGCACCCTAAGTACTGAGCACTGAGCACCCTGAGTACTAAGCACCCAGCACCCTGAGTACTGAGCACCCAGAACCCTGAGTACTGAGCACCCAGCACCCTGAGTACTGAGCACCCAGCACCCTGAGCACTGAGCACCCAGCACCCTGAGTACTGAGCAACCAGCACCCTGAGTACTGAGCACCCAGCACCCTGAGCACTGAGCACCCAGCACCCTGAGTACTGAGCACTGAGCACCCTGTGTACTGAGCACCGAGCACCCCGATCACTGAGCACATAGCACCCCGAGCACTGAGCAACCAGCACCCCGAGGACTGAGCACCCAGCACCCTGAGTACTGAGCACACCGCACCCTGAGAACTGAGCACCCAGCACCCCGAGTACTGAGCACCCAGCACCCTGAGCACTGAGGACCCAGCACCCTGAGTACTGAGCTCCCAGCACCCTGAGCACTGAGCACCCAGCACCCTGAGTACTGAGCACCCAGCACCCTGAGCACTGAGCACCCAGCACCCTGAGTACTGAGCATCCAGCACCCCGAGCACTGAGCAGCCAGCACCCTGAGTACTGAGCACTGAGCACCCAGCACCCCGAGCACTGAGCACTCAGCACCATGTGTACTGAGCACTGAGTACCCAGCACCCCGAGCACTGAGCACCCAGCAACCTGAGCACTGAGCACCCTGAGTACAGAGCACCCAGCACCCTGAGCACTGAGCAACCAGCACCCCGAGCACTGAGCACCCAGCACCCAGAGCACTGAGCACTGAGCACCCTGAGTACAGAGCACTGAGCACCCTGAGCACTGAGCACCAAGCACCCTGAGTACTGAGCACTGAGCACCCAGAGCACTGAGCACCCAGCACCCTGAGTACTGAGCACCCAGCACCCTGAGCACTGAGCACCCTGAGTACTAAGCACCCAGCACCCTGAGTACTGAGCAACCAGCACCCTGAGCACTGAGCACCCAGCACGCTGAGTACTGAGCACTGAGCACCCTGAGTACTGAGCAGCGAGCACCCAGAGCACTGAGCACCCAGCACGCTGAGTACTGAGCACTGAGCACCCTGAGTACTGAGCACCGAGCACCCTGAGTACTGAGCACCCAGCACTCTGAGCACTGAGCACCCAGCACCCCGAGCACTGAGCACCCAGCACCCCGAGCACTGAGCACCCAGCACCCCGAGCACTGAGCACCCAGCACCCCGAGCACTGAGCACTGAGCACCCTAAGTACTGAGCACTGAGCACCCTGAGTACTAAGCACCCAGCACCCTGAGTACTGAGCACCCAGAACCCTGAGTACTGAGCACCCAGCACCCTGAGTACTGAGCACCCAGCACCCTGAGCACTGAGCACCCAGCACCCTGAGTACTGAGCAACCAGCACCCTGAGTACTGAGCACCCAGCACCCTGAGCACTGAGCACCCAGCACCCTGAGTACTGAGCACTGAGCACACTGTGTACTGAGCACCGAGCACCCCGATCACTGAGCACATAGCACCCCGAGCACTGAGCAACCAGCACCCCGAGGACTGAGCACCCAGCACCCTGAGTACTGAGCACACCGCACCCTGAGAACTGAGCACCCAGCACCCCGAGTACTGAGCACCCAGCACCCTGAGCACTGAGCACCCAGCACCCTGAGCACTGTGCACTGAGCACCCAGCAGCACCCAGCACACTGAGTACTGAGCACCCAGCACCCGGAGCACTGATCACCCAGGAACCTGAGTACTGAGCACCGAGTACCCTGAGTACTGAGCACCCAGCACCCCGAGCACTGAGCACCCAGCACCCTGAGTACTGAGCACTGAGCTCCCAGCACCCCGAGCACTGAGCACCCAGCACCCTGTGTACTGAGCACTGAGTACCCAGTACCCCGAGCACTGAGACCCAGCACCCTGAGCACTGAGCACTTAGCACCCCGAGTTCTGAGCACCCAGCACCCCTAGCACTGAGCACCCAGCACCCTGAGCACTGAGCAACCAGCATCCTGAGTACTGAGCACCCAGCACCCCGAGTACTGAGCACCCAGCACCCCGAACACCGAGCACCCTGAGTACAAAGCACCGAGCACCCTGAGCACTGAGCATACAGCACCCGGAGCACTGAGCACACAGCAACCTGAGTACTGAGCACCCAGCACCCCGAGCACTGAGCACCCAGCACCCTGAGAACTGAGCACCCAGCACCCCGAGCACTGAGCACCCAGCACCCTGAGTACTGAGCACCCAGCACCCCGAGCACTGAGCACCGAGCACCCTGAGTACTGAGCACCCAGCACCCTGAGCACTGAGCACCCAGCACGAGTACTGAGCACCCAGCACCCTGATTACTGAGCACCAAGCAACCCGAGCACTGAGCACCGAGCACCCCGAGCACTGAGCACCCAACACCCCGAGCACTGAGCACCCAGCACCCCGAGCACTGAGCACCCAGCACCCTGAGCACTGAGCACCCAGCACCCTGAGTACTGAGCACCCAGCACCCTGAGTACTGAGCACCCAGCGTACTGAGCACCGAGCACCCATCACACTGAGTACTGAGCACCAAGCACCCTGAGCACTGAGCACCCAGCACCCTGAGTACTGAGCACTGAGCACCCCGAGTACTGAGCACCGAGCACCCCGAGCACTGAGTACCCAGCACCCTGAGCACTGAGCACCCAGCACCCTGAGTACTGAGCACCCTGCACCCTGAGCACTGAGCACCCAGCACCCTGAGCACTGAGCACCCAGCACCCTGAGTACTGAGCACCCAGCACCCTGAGTACTGAGCACCCAGCGTACTGAGCACCGAGCACCCAGCACCCTGAGTACTGAGCACCAAGCACCCTGAGCACTGAGCACCCAGCACCCTGAGTACTGAGCACTGAGCACCCCGAGTACTGAGCACCGAGCACCCCGAGCACTGAGCACCCAGCACCCCGAGCACCGAGCACCCTGAGTACTGAGCACCCTGCACCCTGAGCACTGAGCACCCAGCACCCTGAGCACTGAGCACTGAGCACCCCGAGTACTGAGCACCGAGCACCCCGAGCACTGAGCACCCAGCACCCTGAGCACTGAACACACAGCATCCTGAGTACTGAGCACCGAGCACCCCGAGCACTGAGCACCCAGAACCCTGAGCACTGAGCACCCTTAGTACTGAGCACTGAGCACCCTGAGTACTGAGCACTGAGCACCCTGTGTACTGAGCACCCAGCACCCTGAGTACTGAACACCCAGCACCCTGAGCAATGATCACCCTGAGTACTGAGCACCCAGCACCTTGAGCACTGAGCACCGAGAACCCCGAGCACTGAGCACCCAGCACCCGGAGTACTGAGCACCCAGCACCCTGAGTACTAAGCACCGAGCACCCTGAGCACTGAGCACCCAGCACCCTGACCACTGAACTCACAGCACCCTGAGTACTGAGCACCCCGAGCACTGAGCACCCAGCACCCTGAGTATTGAGCACCGAGCACCCCGAGCACTGAGCACCCAGCACCCCGAGCACTGAGCACCCAGCACCCCGAGCACTGAGCACCCAGCACCCTGAGTACTGAGCACCCAGCACCCTGAGTACTGAGCACCCAGCACCCTGAGCACTGAGTACCCAGCACCCTGAGCACTGAGCACCCAGCACCCTGAGCACTGAGCACCCAGCACCCTGAGCACTGAGCACCCAGCACCCTGAGTACTGAGCACTGAGCACCCAGCACCCCAAGCACTGAGCACCCAGCACCCTGAGTACTGAGCACTGAGCACCCAGCACCCCGAGCACTGAGCACCCAGCACCCTGAGTACTGAGCACCCAGCGCCCTGAGCACTGAGCACCCAGCACCCCGAGCACTGAACACCCAGCACCCTGAGCACTGAGCACCCTGAGTACTGAGCACTGAGCACCCTGAGTACTGAGCACTGAGCACCCTGAGTACTGAGCACCCAGCAACCTGAGCAATGAGCACCCTGAGTACTGAGCACCCAGCACACTGAGCACTGAGCACCGAGCACCCCGAGCACTGAGCACCCAGCACCCGTAGTACTGAGCACCCAGCACCCTGAGTACTAAGCACCGAGCACCCTGAGTACTGAGCACCCAGTACCCTGAGCACTGAACACACAGCACCCTGAGTACTGAGCACCCCGAGCACTGGGCACCCAGCACCCTGAGCACTGAGGACCCAGCACCCTGAGTACTGAGCTCCCAGCACCCTGAGCACTGAGCACCCAGCACCCTGAGTACTGAGCACCCAGCACCCTGAGCACTAAGCACCCAGCACCCTGAGTACTGAGCATCCAGCACCCCGAGCACTGAGCAGCCAGCACCCTGAGTACTGAGCACTGAGCACCCAGCACCCCGAGCACTGAGCACTCAGCACCATGTGTACTGAGCACTGAGTACCCAGCACCCCGAGCACTGAGTACCCAGCAACCTGAGCACTGAGCACCCTGAGTACAGAGCACCCAGCACCCTGAGCACTGAGCACCCAGCACCCCGAGCACTGAGCACCCAGCACCCAGAGCACTGAGCACTGAGCACCCTGAGTACAGAGCACTGAGCACCCTGAGCACTGAGCACCAAGCACCCTGAGTACTGAGCACTGAGCACCCTGAGCACTGAGCACCCAGCACCCTGAGTACTGAGCACCCAGCACCCTGAGCACTGAGCACCCTGAGTACTAAGCACCCAGCACCCTGAGTACTGAGCAACCAGCACCCTGAGCACTGAGCACCCAGCACGCTGAGTACTGAGCACTGAGCACCCTGAGTACTGAGCAGCGAGCACCCAGAGCACTGAGCACCCAGCACGCTGAGTACTGAGCACTGAGCACCCTGAGTACTGAGCACCGAGCACCCTGAGTACTGAGCACCCAGCACTCTGAGCACTGAGCACCCAGCACCCCGAGCACTGAGCACCCAGCACCCCGAGCACTGAGCACCCAGCACCCCGAGCACTGAGCACCCAGCACCCCGAGCACTGAGCACTGAGCACCCTAAGTACTGAGCACTGAGCACCCTGAGTACTAAGCACCCAGCACCCTGAGTACTGAGCACATAGAACCCTGAGTACTGAGCACCCAGCACCCTGAGTACTGAGCACCCAGCACCCTGAGCACTGAGCACCCAGCACCCTGAGTACTGAGCAACCAGCACCCTGAGTACTGAGCACCCAGCACCCTGAGCACTGAGCACCCAGCACCCTGAGTACTGAGCACTGAGCACCCTGTGTACTGAGCACCGAGCACCCCGATCACTGAGCACATAGCACCCCGAGCACTGAGCAACCAGCACCCCGAGGACTGAGCACCCAGCACCCTGAGTACTGAGCACACCGCACCCTGAGAACTGAGCACCCAGCACCCCGAGTACTGAGCACCCAGCACCCTGAGCACTGAGCACCCAGCACCCTGAGCACTGTGCACTGAGCACCCAGCAGCACCCAGCACACTGAGTACTGAGCACCCAGCACCCGGAGCACTGATCACCCAGGAACCTGAGTACTGAGCACCGAGTACCCTGAGTACTGAGCACCCAGCACCCCGAGCACTGAGCACCCAGCACCCTGAGTACTGAGCACTGAGCTCCCAGCACCCCGAGCACTGAGCACCCAGCACCCTGTGTACTGAGCACTGAGTACCCAGTACCCCGAGCACTGAGACCCAGCACCCTGAGCACTGAGCACCCAGCACCCCGAGTTCTGAGCACCCAGCACCCCTAGCACTGAGCACCCAGCACCCTGAGCACTGAGCAACCAGCATCCTGAGTACTGAGCACCCAGCACCCCGAGTACTGAGCACCCAGCACCCCGAACACCGAGCACCCTGAGTACAAAGCACCGAGCACCCTGAGCACTGAGCATACAGCACCCGGAGCACTGAGCACACAGCAACCTGAGTACTGAGCACCCAGCACCCCGAGCACTGAGCACCCAGCACCCTGAGTACTGAGCACCCAGCACCCCGAGCACTGAGCACCCAGCACCCTGAGTACTGAGCACCCAGCACCCCGAGCACTGAGCACCGAGCACCCTGAGTACTGAGCACCCAGCACCCTGAGCACTGAGCACCCAGCACGAGTACTGAGCACCCAGCACCCTGATTACTGAGCACCAAGCAACCCGAACACTGAGCACCGAGCACCCCGAGCACTGAGCACCCAACACCCCGAGCACTGAGCACCCAGCACCCCGAGCACTGAGCACCCAGCACCCTGAGCACTGAGCACCCAGCACCCTGAGTACTGAGCACCCAGCACCCTGAGTACTGAGCACCCAGCACCCTGAGTACTGAGCACCCAGCGTACTGAGCACCGAGCACCCATCACACTGAGTACTGAGCACCAAGCACCCTGAGCACTGAGCACCCAGCACCCTGAGTACTGAGCACTGAGCACCCCGAGTACTGAGCACCGAGCACCCCGAGCACTGAGCACCCAGCACCCTGAGCACTGAGCACCCAGCACCCTGAGTACTGAGCACCCTGCACCCTGAGCACTGAGAACCCAGCACCCTGAGCACTGAGCACCCAGCACCCTGAGTACTGAGCACCCAGCACCCTGAGTACTGAGCACCCAGCGTACTGAGCACCGAGCACCCAGCACCCTGAGTACTGAGCACCAAGCACCCTGAGCACTGAGCACCCAGCACCCTGAGTACTGAGCACTGAGCACCCCGAGTACTGAGCACCGAGCACCCCGAGCACTGAGCACCCAGCACCCCGAGCACCGAGCACCCTGAGTACTGAGCACCCTGCACCCTGAGCACTGAGCACCCAGCACCCTGAGCACTGAGCACTGAGCACCCCGAGTACTGAGCACCGAGCACCCCGAGCACTGAGCACCCAGCACCCTGAGCACTGAACACACAGCATCCTGAGTACTGAGCACCGAGCACCCCGAGCACTGAGCACCCAGAACCCTGAGCACTGAGCACCCTTAGTACTGAGCACTGAGCACCCTGAGTACTGAGCACTGAGCACCCTGTGTACTGAGCACCCAGCACCCTGAGTACTGAACACCCAGCACCCTGAGCAATGATCACCCTGAGTACTGAGCACCCAGCACCTTGAGCACTGAGCACCGAGAACCCCGAGCACTGAGCACCCAGCACCCGGAGTACTGAGCACCCAGCACCCTGAGTACTAAGCACCGAGCACCCTGAGCACTGAGCACCCAGCACCCTGACCACTGAACACACAGCACCCTGATTACTGAGCACCCCGAGCACTGAGCACCCAGCACCCTGAGTACTGAGCACCGAGCACCCCGAGCACTGAGCACCCAGCACCCCGAGCACTGAGCACCCAGCACCCCGAGCACTGAGCACCCAGCACCCTGAGTACTGAGCACCCAGCACCCTGAGTACTGAGCACCCAGCACCCTGAGCACTGAGTACCCAGCACCCTGAGCACTGAGCACCCAGCACCCTGAGCACTGAGTACCCAGCACCCTGAGCACTGAGCACCCAGCACCCTGAGCACTGAGCACCCAGCACCCTGAGCACTGAGCACCCAGCACCCTGAGTACTGAGCACTGAGCACCCAGCACCCCAAGCACTGAGCACCCAGCACCCTGAGTACTGAGCACTGAGCACCCAGCACCCCGAGCACTGAGCACCCAGCACCCTGAGTACTGAGCACCCAGCGCCCTGAGCACTGAGCACCCAGCACCCCGAGCACTGAGCACCCAGCACCCTTAGCACTGAGCACCCTGAGTACTGAGCACTGAGCACCCTGAGTACTGAGCACTGAGCACCCTGAGTACTGAGCACCCAGCACCCTGAGCAATGAGCACCCTGAGTACTGAGCACCCAGCACACTGAGCACTGAGCACCGAGCACCCCGAGCACTGAGCACCCAGCACCCGTAGTACTGAGCACCCAGCACCCTGAGTACTAAGCACCGAGCACCCTGAGTACTGAGCACCCAGTACCCTGAGCACTGAACACACAGCACCCTGAGTACTGAGCACCCCGAGCACTGGGCACCCAGCACCCTGAGCACTGAGGACCCAGCACCCTGAGTACTGAGCTCCCAGCACCCTGAGCACTGAGCACCCAGCACCCTGAGTACTGAGCACCCAGCACCCTGAGCACTGAGCACCCAGCACCCTGAGTACTGAGCATCCAGCACCCCGAGCACTGAGCAGCCAGCACCCTGAGTACTGAGCACTGAGCACCCAGCACCCCGAGCACTGAGCACTCAGCACCATGTGTACTGAGCACTGAGTACCCAGCACCCCGAGCACTGAGCACCCAGCAACCTGAGCACTGAGCACCCTGAGTACAGAGCACCCAGCACCCTGAGCACTGAGCAACCAGCACCCCGAGCACTGAGCACCCAGCACCCAGAGCACTGAGCACTGAGCAACCTGAGTACAGAGCACTGAGCACCCTGAGCACTGAGCACCAAGCACCCTGAGTACTGAGCACTGAGCACCCTGAGCACTGAGCACCCAGCACCCTGAGTACTGAGCACCCAGCACCCTGAGCACTGAGCACCCTGAGTACTAAGCACCCAGCACCCTGAGTACTGAGCAACCAGCACCCTGAGCACTGAGCACCCAGCACGCTGAGTACTGAGCACTGAGCACCCTGAGTACTGAGCAGCGAGCACCCAGAGCACTGAGCACCCAGCACGCTGAGTACTGAGCACTGAGCACCCTGAGTACTGAGCACCGAGCACCCTGAGTACTGAGCACCCAGCACTCTGAGCACTGAGCACCCAGCACCCCGAGCACTGAGCACCCAGCACCCCGAGCACTGAGCACCCAGCACCCCGAGCACTGAGCACCCAGCACCCCGAGCACTGAGCACTGAGCACCCTAAGTACTGAGCACTGAGCACCCTGAGTACTAAGCACCCAGCACCCTGAGTACTGAACACCCAGAACCCTGAGTACTGAGCACCCAGCACCCTGAGTACTGAGCACCCAGCACCCTGAGCACTGAGCACCCAGCACCCTGAGTACTGAGCAACCAGCACCCTGAGTACTGAGCACCCAGCACCCTGAGCACTGAGCACCCAGCACCCTGAGTACTGAGCACTGAGCACACTGTGTACTGAGCACCGAGCACCCCGATCACTGAGCACATAGCACCCCGAGCACTGAGCAACCAGCACCCCGAGGACTGAGCACCCAGCACCCTGAGTACTGAGCACACCGCACCCTGAGAACTGAGCACCCAGCACCCCGAGTACTGAGCACCCAGCACCCTGAGCACTGAGCACCCAGCACCCTGAGCACTGTGCACTGAGCACCCAGCAGCACCCAGCACACTGAGTACTGAGCACCCAGCACCCGGAGCACTGATCACCCAGGAACCTGAGTACTGAGCACCGAGTACCCTGAGTACTGAGCACCCAGCACCCCGAGCACTGAGCACCCAGCACCCTGAGTACTGAGCACTGAGCTCCCAGCACCCCGAGCACTGAGCACCCAGCACCCTGTGTACTGAGCACTGAGTACCCAGTACCCCGAGCACTGAGACCCAGCACCCTGAGCACTGAGCACCCAGCACCCCGAGTTCTGAGCACCCAGCACCCCTAGCACTGAGCACCCAGCACCCTGAGCACTGAGCAACCAGCATCCTGAGTACTGAGCACCCAGCACCCCGAGTACTGAGCACCCAGCACCCCGAACACCGAGCACCCTGAGTACAAAGCACCGAGCACCCTGAGCACTGAGCATACAGCACCCGGAGCACTGAGCACACAGCAACCTGAGTACTGAGCACCCAGCACCCCGAGCACTGAGCACCCAGCACCCTGAGAACTGAGCACCCAGCACCCCGAGCACTGAGCACCCAGCACCCTGAGTACTGAGCACCCAGCACCCCGAGCACTGAGCACCGAGCACCCTGAGTACTGAGCACCCAGCACCCTGAGCACTGAGCACCCAGCACGAGTACTGAGCACCCAGCACCCTGATTACTGAGCACCAAGCAACCCGAGCACTGAGCACCGAGCACCCCGAGCACTGAGCACCCAACACCCCGAGCACTGAGCACCCAGCACCCCGAGCACTGAGCACCCAGCACCCTGAGCACTGAGCACCCAGCACCCTGAGTACTGAGCACCCAGCACCCTGAGTACTGAGCACCCAGCGTACTGAGCACCGAGCACCCATCACACTGAGTACTGAGCACCAAGCACCCTGAGCACTGAGCACCCAGCACCCTGAGTACTGAGCACTGAGCACCCCGAGTACTGAGCACCGAGCACCCCGAGCACTGAGCACCCAGCACCCTGAGCACTGAGCACCCAGCACCCTGAGTACTGAGCACCCTGCACCCTGAGCACTGAGCACCCAGCACCCTGAGCACTGAGCACCCAGCACCCTGAGTACTGAGCACCCAGCACCCTGAGTACTGAGCACCCAGCGTACTGAGCACCGAGCACCCAGCACCCTGAGTACTGAGCACCAAGCACCCTGAGCACTGAGCACCCAGCACCCTGAGTACTGAGCACTGAGCACCCCGAGTACTGAGCACCGAGCACCCCGAGCACTGAGCACCCAGCACCCCGAGCACCGAGCACCCTGAGTACTGAGCACCCTGCACCCTGAGCACTGAGCACCCAGCACCCTGAGCACTGAGCACTGAGCACCTCGAGTACTGAGCACCGAGCACCCCGAGCACTGAGCACCCAGCACCCTGAGCACTGAACACACAGCATCCTGAGTACTGAGCACCGAGCACCCCGAGCACTGAGCACCCAGAACCCTGAGCACTGAGCACCCTTAGTACTGAGCACTGAGCACCCTGAGTACTGAGCACTGAGCACCCTGTGTACTGAGCACCCAGCACCCTGAGTACTGAACACCCAGCACCCTGAGCAATGATCACCCTGAGTACTGAGCACCCAGCACCTTGAGCACTGAGCACCGAGAACCCCGAGCACTGAGCACCCAGCACCCGGAGTACTGAGCACCCAGCACCCTGAGTACTAAGCACCGAGCACCCTGAGCACTGAGCACCCAGCACCCTGACCACTGAACTCACAGCACCCTGAGTACTGAGCACCCCGAGCACTGAGCACCCAGCACCCTGAGTATTGAGCACCGAGCACCCCGAGCACTGAGCACCCAGCACCCCGAGCACTGAGCACCCAGCACCCCGAGCACTGAGCACCCAGCACCCTGAGTACTGAGCACCCAGCACCCTGAGTACTGAGCACCCAGCACCCTGAGCACTGAGTACCCAGCACCCTGAGCACTGAGCACCCAGCACCCTGAGCACTGAGCACCCAGCACCCTGAGCACTGAGCACCCAGCACCCTGAGTACTGAGCACTGAGCACCCAGCACCCCAAGCACTGAGCACCCAGCACCCTGAGTACTGAGCACTGAGCACCCAGCACCCCGAGCACTGAGCACCCAGCACCCTGAGTACTGAGCACCCAGCGCCCTGAGCACTGAGCACCCAGCACCCCGAGCACTGAGCACCCAGCACCCTGAGCACTGAGCACCCTGAGTACTGAGCACTGAGCACCCTGAGTACTGAGCACTGAGCACCCTGAGTACTGAGCACCCAGCACCCTGAGCAATGAGCACCCTGAGTACTGAGCACCCAGCACACTGAGCACTGAGCACCGAGCACCCCGAGCACTGAGCACCCAGCACCCGTAGTACTGAGCACCCAGCACCCTGAGTACTAAGCACCGAGCACCCTGAGTACTGAGCACCCAGTACCCTGAGCACTGAACACACAGCACCCTGAGTACTGAGCACCCCGAGCACTGGGCACCCAGCACCCTGAGCACTGAGAACCCAGCACCCTGAGTACTGAGCTCCCAGCACCCTGAGCACTGAGCACCCAGCACCCTGAGTACTGAGCACCCAGCACCCTGAGCACTAAGCACCCAGCACCCTGAGTACTGAGCATCCAGCACCCCGAGCACTGAGCAGCCAGCACCCTGAGTACTGAGCACTGAGCACCCAGCACCCCGAGCACTGAGCACTCAGCACCATGTGTACTGAGCACTGAGTACCCAGCACCCCGAGCACTGAGCACCCAGCAACCTGAGCACTGAGCACCCTGAGTACAGAGCACCCAGCACCCTGAGCACTGAGCACCCAGCACCCCGAGCACTGAGCACCCAGCACCCAGAGCACTGAGCACTGAGCACCCTGAGTACAGAGCACTGAGCACCCTGAGCACTGAGCACCAAGCACCCTGAGTACTGAGCACTGAGCACCCTGAGCACTGAGCACCCAGCACCCTGAGTACTGAGCACCCAGCACCCTGAGCACTGAGCACCCTGAGTACTAAGCACCCAGCACCCTGAGTACTGAGCAACCAGCACCCTGAGCACTGAGCACCCAGCACGCTGAGTACTGAGCACTGAGCACCCTGAGTACTGAGCAGCGAGCACCCAGAGCACTGAGCACCCAGCACGCTGAGTACTGAGCACTGAGCACCCTGAGTACTGAGCACCGAGCACCCTGAGTACTGAGCACCCAGCACTCTGAGCACTGAGCACCCAGCACCCCGAGCACTGAGCACCCAGCACCCCGAGCACTGAGCACCCAGCACCCCGAGCACTGAGCACCCAGCACCCCGAGCACTGAGCACTGAGCACCCTAAGTACTGAGCACTGAGCACCCTGAGTACTAAGCACCCAGCACCCTGAGTACTGAGCACCCAGAACCCTGAGTACTGAGCACCCAGCACCCTGAGTACTGAGCACCCAGCACCCTGAGCACTGAGCACCCAGCACCCTGAGTACTGAGCAACCAGCACCCTGAGTACTGAGCACCCAGCACCCTGAGCACTGAGCACCCAGCACCCTGAGTACTGAGCACTGAGCACCCTGTGTACTGAGCACCGAGCACCCCGATCACTGAGCAAATAGCACCCCGAGCACTGAGCAACCAGCAGCCCGAGGACTGAGCACCCAGCACCCTGAGTACTGAGCACACCGCACCCTGAGAACTGAGCACCCAGCACCCCGAGTACTGAGCACCCAGCACCCTGAGCACTGAGCACCCAGCACCCTGAGCACTGTGCACTGAGCACCCAGCAGCACCCAGCACACTGAGTACTGAGCACCCAGCACCCGGAGCACTGATCACCCAGGAACCTGAGTACTGAGCACCGAGTACCCTGAGTACTGAGCACCCAGCACCCCGAGCACTGAGCACCCAGCACCCTGAGTACTGAGCACTGAGCTCCCAGCACCCCGAGCACTGAGCACCCAGCACCCTGTGTACTGAGCACTGAGTACCCAGTACCCCGAGCACTGAGACCCAGCACCCTGAGCACTGAGCACCCAGCACCCCGAGTTCTGAGCACCCAGCACCCCTAGCACTGAGCACCCAGCACCCTGAGCACTGAGCAACCAGCATCCTGAGTACTGAGCACCCAGCACCCCGAGTACTGAGCACCCAGCACCCCGAACACCGAGCACCCTGAGTACAAAGCACCGAGCACCCTGAGCACTGAGCATACAGCACCCGGAGCACTGAGCACACAGCAACCTGAGTACTGAGCACCCAGCACCCCGAGCACTGAGCACCCAGCACCCTGAGTACTGAGCACCCAGCACCCCGAGCACTGAGCACCCAGCACCCTGAGTACTGAGCACCCAGCACCCCGAGCACTGAGCACCGAGCACCCTGAGTACTGAGCACCCAGCACCCTGAGCACTGAGCACCCAGCACGAGTACTGAGCACCCAGCACCCTGATTACTGAGCACCAAGCAACCCGAGCACTGAGCACCGAGCACCCCGAGCACTGAGCACCCAACACCCCGAGCACTGAGCACCCAGCACCCCGAGCACTGAGCACCCAGCACCCTGAGCACTGAGCACCCAGCACCCTGAGTACTGAGCACCCAGCACCCTGAGTACTGAGCACCCAGCACCCTGAGTACTGAGCACCCAGCGTACTGAGCACCGAGCACCCATCACACTGAGTACTGAGCACCAAGCACCCTGAGCACTGAGCACCCAGCACCCTGAGTACTGAGCACTGAGCACCCCGAGTACTGAGCACCGAGCACCCCGAGCACTGAGCACCCAGCACCCTGAGCACTGAGCACCCAGCACCCTGAGTACTGAGCACCCTGCACCCTGAGCACTGAGCACCCAGCACCCTGAGCACTGAGCACCCAGCACCCTGAGTACTGAGCACCCAGCACCCTGAGTACTGAGCACCCAGCGTACTGATCACCGAGCACCCAGCACCCTGAGTACTGAGCACCAAGCACCCTGAGCACTGAGCACCCAGCACCCTGAGTACTGAGCACTGAGCACCCCGAGTACTGAGCACCGAGCACCCCGAGCACTGAGCACCCAGCACCCCGAGCACCGAGCACCCTGAGTACTGAGCACCCTGCACCCTGAGCACTGAGCACCCAGCACCCTGAGCACTGAGCACTGAGCACCCCGAGTACTGAGCACCGAGCACCCCGAGCACTGAGCACCCAGCACCCTGAGCACTGAACACACAGCATCCTGAGTACTGAGCACCGAGCACCCCGAGCACTGAGCACCCAGAACCCTGAGCACTGAGCACCCTTAGTACTGAGCACTGAGCACCCTGAGTACTGAGCACTGAGCACCCTGTGTACTGAGCACCCAGCACCCTGAGTACTGAACACCCAGCACCCTGAGCAATGATCACCCTGAGTACTGAGCACCCAGCACCTTGAGCACTGAGCACCGAGAACCCCGAGCACTGAGCACCCAGCACCCGGAGTACTGAGCACCCAGCACCCTGAGTACTAAGCACCGAGCACCCTGAGCACTGAGCACCCAGCACCCTGACCACTGAACTCACAGCACCCTGAGTACTGAGCACCCCGAGCACTGAGCACCCAGCACCCTGAGTACTGAGCACCGAGCACCCCGAGCACTGAGCACCCAGCACCCCGAGCACTGAGCACCCAGCACCCCGAGCACTGAGCACCCAGCACCCTGAGTACTGAGCACCCAGCACCCTGAGTACTGAGCACCCAGCACCCTGAGCACTGAGTACCCAGCACCCTGAGCACTGAGCACCCAGCACCCTGAGCACTGAGCACCCAGCACCCTGAGCACTGAGCACCCAGCACCCTGAGTACTGAGCACTGAGCACCCAGCACCCCAAGCACTGAGCACCCAGCACCCTGAGTACTGAGCACTGAGCACCCAGCACCCCGAGCACTGAGCACCCAGCACCCTGAGTACTGAGCACCCAGCGCCCTGAGCACTGAGCACCCAGCACCCCGAGCACTGAGCACCCAGCACCCTGAGCACTGAGCACCCTGAGTACTGAGCACTGAGCACCCTGAGTACTGAGCACTGAGCACCCTGAGTACTGAGCACCCAGCACCCTGAGCAATGAGCACCCTGAGTACTGAGCACCCAGCACACTGAGCACTGAGCACCGAGCACCCCGAGCACTGAGCACCCAGCACCCGTAGTACTGAGCACCCAGCACCCTGAGTACTAAGCACCGAGCACCCTGAGTACTGAGCACCCAGTACCCTGAGCACTGAACACACAGCACCCTGAGTACTGAGCACCCCGAGCACTGGGCACCCAGCACCCTGAGCACTGAGGACCCAGCACCCTGAGTACTGAGCTCCCAGCACCCTGAGCACTGAGCACCCAGCACCCTGAGTACTGAGCACCCAGCACCCTGAGCACTAAGCACCCAGCACCCTGAGTACTGAGCATCCAGCACCCCGAGCACTGAGCAGCCAGCACCCTGAGTACTGAGCACTGAGCACCCAGCACCCCGAGCACTGAGCACTCAGCACCATGTGTACTGAGCACTGAGTACCCAGCACCCCGAGCACTGAGCACCCAGCAACCTGAGCACTGAGCACCCTGAGTACAGAGCACCCAGCACCCTGAGCACTGAGCACCCAGCACCCCGAGAACTGAGCACCCAGCACCCAGAGCACTGAGCACTGAGCACCCTGAGTACAGAGCACTGAGCACCCTGAGCACTGAGCACCAAGCACCCTGAGTACTGAGCACTGAGCACCCTGAGCACTGAGCACCCAGCACCCTGAGTACTGAGCACCCAGCACCCTGAGCACTGAGCACCCTGAGTACTAAGCACCCAGCACCCTGAGTACTGAGCAACCAGCACCCTGAGCACTGAGCACCCAGCACGCTGAGTACTGAGCACTGAGCACCCTGAGTACTGAGCAGCGAGCACCCAGAGCACTGAGCACCCAGCACGCTGAGTACTGAGCACTGAGCACCCTGAGTACTGAGCACCGAGCACCCTGAGTACTGAGCACCCAGCACTCTGAGCACTGAGCACCCAGCACCCCGAGCACTGAGCACCCAGCACCCCGAGCACTGAGCACCCAGCACCCCGAGCACTGAGCACCCAGCACCCCGAGCACTGAGCACTGAGCACCCTAAGTACTGAGCACTGAGCACCCTGAGTACTAAGCACCCAGCACCCTGAGTACTGAGCACCCAGAACCCTGAGTACTGAGCACCCAGCACCCTGAGTACTGAGCACCCAGCACCCTGAGCACTGAGCACCCAGCACCCTGAGTACTGAGCAACCAGCACCCTGAGTACTGAGCACCCAGCACCCTGAGCACTGAGCACCCAGCACCCTGAGTACTGAGCACTGAGCACCCTGTGTACTGAGCACCGAGCACCCCGATCACTGAGCACATAGCACCCCGAGCACTGAGCAACCAGCACCCCGAGGACTGAGCACCCAGCACTCTGAGTACTGAGCACACCGCACCCTGAGAACTGAGCACCCAGCACCCCGAGTACTGAGCACCCAGCACCCTGAGCACTGAGCACCCAGCACCCTGAGCACTGTGCACTGAGCACCCAGCAGCACCCAGCACACTGAGTACTGAGCACCCAGCACCCGGAGCACTGATCACCCAGGAACCTGAGTACTGAGCACCGAGTACCCTGAGTACTGAGCACCCAGCACCCCGAGCACTGAGCACCCAGCACCCTGAGTACTGAGCACTGAGCTCCCAGCACCCCGAGCACTGAGCACCCAGCACCCTGTGTACTGAGCACTGAGTACCCAGTACCCCGAGCACTGAGACCCAGCACCCTGAGCACTGAGCACCCAGCACCCCGAGTTCTGAGCACCCAGCACCCCTAGCACTGAGCACCCAGCACCCTGAGCACTGAGCAACCAGCATCCTGAGTACTGAGCACCCAGCACCCCGAGTACTGAGCACCCAGCACCCCGAACACCGAGCACCCTGAGTACAAAGCACCGAGCACCGTGAGCACTGAGCATACAGCACCCGGAGCACTGAGCACACAGCAACCTGAGTACTGAGCACCCAGCACCCCGAGCACTGAGCACCCAGCACCCTGAGTACTGAGCACCCAGCACCCCGAGCACTGAGCACCCAGCACCCTGAGTACTGAGCACCCAGCACCCCGAGCACTGAGCACCAAGCACCCTGAGTACTGAGCACCCAGCACCCTGAGCACTGAGCACCCAGCACGAGTACTGAGCACCCAGCACCCTGATTACTGAGCACCAAGCAACCCGAGCACTGAGCACCGAGCACCCCGAGCACTGAGCACCCAACACCCCGAGCACTGAGCACCCAGCACCCCGAGCACTGAGCACCCAGCACCCTGAGCACTGAGCACCCAGCACCCTGAGTACTGAGCACCCAGCACCCTGAGTACTGAGCACCCAGCACCCTGAGTACTGAGCACCCAGCGTACTGAGCACCGAGCACCCATCACACTGAGTACTGAGCACCAAGCACCCTGAGCACTGAGCACCCAGCACCCTGAGTACTGAGCACTGAGCACCCCGAGTACTGAGCACCGAGCACCCCGAGCACTGAGCACCCAGCACCCTGAGCACTGAGCACCCAGCACCCTGAGTACTGAGCACCCTGCACCCTGAGCACTGAGCACCCAGCACCCTGAGCACTGAGCACCCAGCACCCTGAGTACTGAGCACCCAGCACCCTGAGTACTGAGCACCCAGCGTACTGATCACCGAGCACCCAGCACCCTGAGTACTGAGCACCAAGCACCCTGAGCACTGAGCACCCAGCACCCTGAGTACTGAGCACTGAGCACCCCGAGTACTGAGCACCGAGCACCCCGAGCACTGAGCACCCAGCACCCCGAGCACCGAGCACCCTGAGTACTGAGCACCCTGCACCCTGAGCACTGAGCACCCAGCACCCTGAGCACTGAGCACTGAGCACCCCGAGTACTGAGCACCGAGCACCCCGAGCACTGAGCACCCAGCACCCTGAGCACTGAACACACAGCATCCTGAGTACTGAGCACCGAGCACCCCGAGCACTGAGCACCCAGAACCCTGAGCACTGAGCACCCTTAGTACTGAGCACTGAGAACCCTGAGTACTGAGCACTGAGCACCCTGTGTACTGAGCACCCAGCACCCTGAGTACTGAACACCCAGCACCCTGAGCAATGATCACCCTGAGTACTGAGCACCCAGCACCTTGAGCACTGAGCACCGAGAACCCCGAGCACTGAGCACCCAGCACCCGGAGTACTGAGCACCCAGCACCCTGAGTACTAAGCACCGAGCACCCTGAGCACTGAGCACCCAGCACCCTGACCACTGAACTCACAGCACCCTGAGTACTGAGCACCCCGAGCACTGAGCACCCAGCACCCTGAGTACTGAGCACCGAGCACCCCGAGCACTGAGCACCCAGCACCCCGAGCACTGAGCACCCAGCACCCCGAGCACTGAGCACCCAGCACCCTGAGTACTGAGCACCCAGCACCCTGAGTACTGAGCACCCAGCACCCTGAGCACTGAGTACCCAGCACCCTGAGCACTGAGCACCCAGCACCCTGAGCACTGAGCACCCAGCACCCAGAGCACTGAGCACCCAGCACCCTGAGTACTGAGCACTGAGCACCCAGCACCCCAAGCACTGAGCACCCAGCACCCTGAGTACTGAGCACTGAGCACCCAGCACCCCGAGCACTGAGCACCCAGCACCCTGAGTACTGAGCACCCAGCGCCCTGAGCACTGAGCACCCAGCACCCCGAGCACTGAGCACCCAGCACCCTGAGCACTGAGCACCCTGAGTACTGAGCACTGAGCACCCTGAGTACTGAGCACTGAGCACCCTGAGTACTGAGCACCCAGCACCCTGAGCAATGAGCACCCTGAGTACTGAGCACCCAGCACACTGAGCACTGAGCACCGAGCACCCCGAGCACTGAGCACCCAGCACCCGTAGTACTGAGCACCCAGCACCCTGAGTACTAAGCACCGAGCACCCTGAGTACTGAGCACCCAGTACCCTGAGCACTGAACACACAGCACCCTGAGTACTGAGCACCCCGAGCACTGGGCACCCAGCACCCTGAGCACTGAGGACCCAGCACCCTGAGTACTGAGCTCCCAGCACCCTGAGCACTGAGCACCCAGCACCCTGAGTACTGAGCACCCAGCACCCTGAGCACTAAGCACCCAGCACCCTGAGTACTGAGCATCCAGCACCCCGAGCACTGAGCAGCCAGCACCCTGAGTACTGAGCACTGAGCACCCAGCACCCCGAGCACTGAGCACTCAGCACCATGTGTACTGAGCACTGAGTACCCAGCACCCCGAGCACTGAGCACCCAGCAACCTGAGCACTGAGCACCCTGAGTACAGAGCACCCAGCACCCTGAGCACTGAGCACCCAGCACCCCGAGCACTGAGCACCCAGCACCCAGAGCACTGAGCACTGAGCACCCTGAGTACAGAGCACTGAGCACCCTGAGCACTGAGCACCAAGCACCCTGAGTACTGAGCACTGAGCACCCTGAGCACTGAGCACCCAGCACCCTGAGTACTGAGCACCCAGCACCCTGAGCACTGAGCACCCTGAGTACTAAGCACCCAGCACCCTGAGTACTGAGCAACCAGCACCCTGAGCACTGAGCACCTAGCACGCTGAGTACTGAGCACTGAGCACCCTGAGTACTGAGCAGCGAGCACCCAGAGCACTGAGCACCCAGCACGCTGAGTACTGAGCACTGAGCACCCTGAGTACTGAGCACCGAGCACCCTGAGTACTGAGCACCCAGCACTCTGAGCACTGAGCACCCAGCACCCCGAGCACTGAGCACCCAGCACCCCGAGCACTGAGCACCCAGCACCCCGAGCACTGAGCACCCAGCACCCCGAGCACTGAGCACTGAGCACCCTAAGTACTGAGCACTGAGCACCATGAGTACTAAGCACCCAGCACCCTGAGTACTGAGCACCCAGAACCCTGAGTACTGAGCACCCAGCACCCTGAGTACTGAGCACCCAGCACCCTGAGCACTGAGCACCCAGCACCCTGAGTACTGAGCAACCAGCACCCTGAGTACTGAGCACCCAGCACCCTGAGCACTGAGCACCCAGCACCCTGAGTACTGAGCACTGAGCACCCTGTGTACTGAGCACCGAGCACCCCGATCACTGAGCACATAGCACCCCGAGCACTGAGCAACCAGCACCCCGAGGACTGAGCACCCAGCACCCTGAGTACTGAGCACACCGCACCCTGAGAACTGAGCACCCAGCACCCCGAGTACTGAGCACCCAGCACCCTGAGCACTGAGCACCCAGCACCCTGAGCACTGTGCACTGAGCACCCAGCAGCACCCAGCACACTGAGTACTGAGCACCCAGCACCCGGAGCACTGATCACCCAGGAACCTGAGTACTGAGCACCGAGTACCCTGAGTACTGAGCACCCAGCACCCCGAGCACTGAGCACCCAGCACCCTGAGTACTGAGCACTGAGCTCCCAGCACCCCGAGCACTGAGCACCCAGCACCCTGTGTACTGAGCACTGAGTACCCAGTACCCCGAGCACTGAGACCCAGCACCCTGAGCACTGAGCACCCAGCACCCCGAGTTCTGAGCACCCAGCACCCCTAGCACTGAGCACCCAGCACCCTGAGCACTGAGCAACCAGCATCCTGAGTACTGAGCACCCAGCACCCCGAGTACTGAGCACCCAGCACCCCGAACACCGAGCACCCTGAGTACAAAGCACCGAGCACCCTGAGCACTGAGCATACAGCACCCGGAGCACTGAGCACACAGCAACCTGAGTACTGAGCACCCAGCACCCCGAGCACTGAGCACCCAGCACCCTGAGTACTGAGCACCCAGCACCCCGAGCACTGAGCACCCAGCACCCTGAGTACTGAGCACCCAGCACCCCGAGCACTGAGCACCGAGCACCCTGAGTACTGAGCACCCAGCACCCTGAGCACTGAGCACCCAGCACGAGTACTGAGCACCCAGCACCCTGATTACTGAGCACCAAGCACCCCGAGCACTGAGCACCGAGCACCCCGAGCACTGAGCACCCAACACCCCGAGCACTGAGCACCCAGCACCCCGAGCACTGAGCACCCAGCACCCTGAGCACTGAGCACCCAGCACCCTGAGTACTGAGCACCCAGCACCCTGAGTACTGAGCACCCAGCACCCTGAGTACTGAGCACCCAGCGTACTGAGCACCGAGCACCCATCACACTGAGTACTGAGCACCAAGCACCCTGAGCACTGAGCACCCAGCACCCTGAGTACTGAGCACTGAGCACCCCGAGTACTGAGCACCGAGCACCCCGAGCACTGAGCACCCAGCACCCCGAGCACCGAGCACCCTGAGTACTGAGCACCCTGCACCCTGAGCACTGAGCACCCAGCACCCTGAGCACTGAGCACCCAGCACCCTGAGTACTGAGCACCCAGCACCCTGAGTACTGAGCACCCAGCGTACTGAGCACCGAGCACCCAGCACCCTGAGTACTGAGCACCAAGCACCCTGAGCACTGAGCACCCAGCACCCTGAGTACTGAGCAATGAGCACCCCGAGTACTGAGCACCGAGCACCCCGAGCACTGAGCACCCAGCACCCCGAGCACCGAGCACCCTGAGTACTGAGCACCCTGCACCCTGAGCACTGAGTACCCAGCACCCTGAGCACTGAGCACTGAGCACCCCGAGTACTGAGCACCGAGCACCCCGAGCACTGAGCACCCAGCACCCTGAGCACTGAACACACAGCATCCTGAGTACTGAGCACCGAGCACCCCGAGCACTGAGCACCCAGAACCCTGAGCACTGAGCACCCTTAGTACTGAGCACTGAGCACCCTGAGTACTGAGCACTGAGCACCCTGTGTACTGAGCACCCAGCACCCTGAGTACTGAACACCCAGCACCCTGAGCAATGATCACCCTGAGTACTGAGCACCCAGCACCTTGAGCACTGAGCACCGAGAACCCCGAGCACTGAGCACCCAGCACCCGGAGTACTGAGCACCCAGCAACCTGAGTACTAAGCACCGAGCACCCTGAGCACTGAGCACCCAGCACCCTGACCACTGAACTCACAGCACCCTGAGTACTGAGCACCCCGAGCACTGAGCACCCAGCACCCTGAGTACTGAGCACCGAGCACCCCGAGCACTGAGCACCCAGCACCCCGAGCACTGAGCACCCAGCACCCCGAGCACTGAGCACCCAGCACCCTGAGTACTGAGCACCCAGCACCCTGAGTACTGAGCACCCAGCACCCTGAGCACTGAGTACCCAGCACCCTGAGCACTGAGCACCCAGCACCCTGAGCACTGAGCACCCAGCACCCTGAGCACTGAGCACCCAGCACCCTGAGTACTGAGCACTGAGCACCCAGCACCCCAAGCACTGAGCACCCAGCACCCTGTGTACTGAGCACTGAGCACCCAGCACCCCGAGCACTGAGCACCCAGCACCCTGAGTACTGAGCACCCAGCGCCCTGAGCACTGAGCACCCAGCACCCCGAGCACTGAGCACCCAGCACCCTGAGCACTGAGCACCCTGAGTACTGAGCACTGAGCACCCTGAGTACTGAGCACTGAGCACCCTGAGTACTGAGCACCCAGCACCCTGAGCAATGAGCACCCTGAGTACTGAGCACCCAGCACACTGAGCACTGAGCACCGAGCACCCCGAGCACTGAGCACCCAGCACCCGTAGTACTGAGCACCCAGCACCCTGAGTACTAAGCACCGAGCACCCTGAGTACTGAGCACCCAGTACCCTGAGCACTGAACACACAGCACCCTGAGTACTGAGCACCCCGAGCACTGGGCACCCAGCACCCTGAGCACTGAGGACCCAGCACCCTGAGTACTGAGCTCCCAGCACCCTGAGCACTGAGCACCCAGCACCCTGAGTACTGAGCACCCAGCACCCTGAGCACTAAGCACCCAGCACCCTGAGTACTGAGCATCCAGCACCCCGAGCACTGAGCAGCCAGCACCCTGAGTACTGTGCACTGAGCACCCAGCACCCCGAGCACTGAGCACTCAGCACCATGTGTACTGAGCACTGAGTACCCAGCACCCCGAGCACTGAGCACCCAGCAACCTGAGCACTGAGCACCCTGAGTACAGAGCACCCAGCACCCTGAGCACTGAGCACCCAGCACCCCGAGCACTGAGCACCCAGCACCCAGAGCACTGAGCACTGAGCACCCTGAGTACAGAGCACTGAGCACCCTGAGCACTGAGCACCAAGCACCCTGAGTACTGAGCACTGAGCACCCTGAGCACTGAGCACCCAGCACCCTGAGTACTGAGCACCCAGCACCCTGAGCACTGAGCACCCTGAGTACTAAGCACCCAGCACCCTGAGTACTGAGCAACCAGCACCCTGAGCACTGAGCACCCAGCACGCTGAGTACTGAGCACTGAGCACCCTGAGTACTGAGCAGCGAGCACCCAGAGCACTGAGTACCCAGCACGCTGAGTACTGAGCACTGAGCACCCTGAGTACTGAGCACCGAGCACCCTGAGTACTGAGCACCCAGCACTCTGAGCACTGAGCACCCAGCACCCCGAGCACTGAGCACCCAGCACCCCGAGCACTGAGCACCCAGCACCCCGAGCACTGAGCACCCAGCACCCCGAGCACTGAGCACTGAGCACCCTAAGTACTGAGCACTGAGCACCCTGAGTACTAAGCACCCAGCACCCTGCGTACTGAGCACCCAGAACCCTGAGTACTGAGCACCCAGCACCCTGAGTACTGAGCACCCAGCACCCTGAGCACTGAGCACCCAGCACCCTGAGTACTGAGCAACCAGCACCCTGAGTACTGAGCACCCAGCACCCTGAGCACTGAGCACCCAGCACCCTGAGTACTGAGCACTGAGCACCCTGTGTACTGAGCACCGAGCACCCCGATCACTGAGCACATAGCACCCCGAGCACTGAGCAACCAGCACCCCGAGGACTGAGCACCCAGCACCCTGAGTACTGAGCACACCGCACCCTGAGAACTGAGCACCCAGCACCCCGAGTACTGAGCACCCAGCACCCTGAGCACTGAGCACCCAGCACCCTGAGCACTGTGCACTGAGCACCCAGCAGCACCCAGCACACTGAGTACTGAGCACCCAGCACCCGGAGCACTGATCACCCAGGAACCTGAGTACTGAGCACCGAGTACCCTGAGTACTGAGCACCCAGCACCCCGAGCACTGAGCACCCAGCACCCTGAGTACTGAGCACTGAGCTCCCAGCACCCCGAGCACTGAGCACCCAGCACCCTGTGTACTGAGCACTGAGTACCCAGTACCCTGAGCACTGAGACCCAGCACCCTGAGCACTGAGCACCCAGCACCCCGAGTTCTGAGCACCCAGCACCCCTAGCACTGAGCACCCAGCACCCTGAGCACTGAGCAACCAGCATCCTGAGTACTGAGCACCCAGCACCCCGAGTACTGAGCACCCAGCACCCCGAACACCAAGCACCCTGAGTACAAAGCACCGAGCACCCTGAGCACTGAGCATACAGCACCCGGAGCACTGAGCACACAGCAACCTGAGTACTGAGCACCCAGCACCCCGAGCACTGAGCACCCAGCACCCTGAGTACTGAGCACCCAGCACCCCGAGCACTGAGCACCCAGCACCCTGAGTACTGAGCACCCAGCACCCCGAGCACTGAGCACCGAGCACCCTGAGTACTGAGCACCCAGCACCCTGAGCACTGAGCACCCAGCACGAGTACTGAGCACCCAGCACCCTGATTACTGAGCACCAAGCACCCCGAGAACTGAGCACCGAGCACCCCGAGCACTGAGCACCCAACACCCCGAGCACTGAGCACCCAGCACCCGAGCACTGAGCACCCAGCACCCTGAGCACTGAGCACCCAGCACCCTGAGTACTGAGCACCCAACACCCTGAGTACTGAGCACCCAGCACCCTGAGTACTGAGCACCCAGCGTACTGAGCACCGAGCACCCATCACACTGAGTACTGAGCACCAAGCACCCTGAGCACTGAGCACCCAGCACCCTGAGTACTGAGCACTGAGCACCCCGAGTACTGAGCACCGAGCACCCCGAGCACTGAGCACCCAGCACCCCGAGCACCGAGCACCCTGAGTACTGAGCACCCTGCACCCTGAGCACTGAGCACCCAGCACCCTGAGCACTGAGCACTGAGCACCCCGAGTACTGAGCACCGAGCACCCCGAGCACTGAGCACCCAGCACCCTGAGCACTGAACACACAGCATCCTGAGTACTGAGCACCGAGCACCCCGAGCACTGTGCACCCAGAACCCTGAGCACTGAGCACCCTTAGTACTGAGCACTGAGCACCCTGAGTACTGAGCACTGAGCACCCTGAGTACTGAGCACTGAGCACCCAGCACCCCAAGCACTGAGCACCCAGCACCCTGAGTACTGAGCACTGAGCACCCAGCACCCCGAGCACTGAGCACCCAGCACCCTGAGTACTGAGCACCCAGCGCCCTGAGCACTGAGCACCCAGCACCCCGAGCACTGAGCACCCAGCACCCTGAGCACTGAGCACCCTGAGTACTGAGCACTGAGCACCCTGAGTACTGAGCACTGAGCACCCTGAGTACTGAGCACCCAGCACCCTGAGCAATGAGCACCCTGAGTACTGAGCACCCAGCACACTGAGCACTGAGCACCGAGCACCCCGAGCACTGAGCACCCAGCACCCGTAGTACTGAGCACCCAGCACCCTGAGTACTAAGCACCGAGCACCCTGAGTACTGAGCACCCAGTACCCTGAGCACTGAACACACAGCACCCTGAGTACTGAGCACCCCGAGCACTGGGCACCCAGCACCCTGAGCACTGAGGACCCAGCACCCTGAGTACTGAGCTCCCAGCACCCTGAGCACTGAGCACCCAGCACCCTGAGTACTGAGCACCCAGCACCCTGAGCACTGAGCACCCAGCACCCTGAGTACTGAGCATCCAGCACCCCGAGCACTGAGCAGCCAGCACCCTGAGTACTGAGCACTGAGCACCCAGCACCCCGAGCACTGAGCACTCAGCACCATGTGTACTGAGCACTGAGTACACAGCACCCCGAGCACTGAGCACCCAGCAACCTGAGCACTGAGCACCCTGAGTACAGAGCACCCAGCACCCTGAGCACTGAGCACCCAGCACCCCGAGAACTGAGCACCCAGCACCCAGAGCACTGAGCACTGAGCACCCTGAGTACAGAGCACTGAGCAACCTGAGCACTGAGCACCAAGCACCCTGAGTACTGAGCACTGAGCACCCTGAGCACTGAGCACCCAGCACCCTGAGTACTGAGCACCCAGCACCCTGAGCACTGAGCACCCTGAGTACTAAGCACCCAGCACCCTGAGTACTGAGCAACCAGCACCCTGAGCACTGAGCACCCAGCACGCTGAGTACTGAGCACTGAGCACCCTGAGTACTGAGCAGCAAGCACCCAGAGCACTGAGCACCCAGCACGCTGAGTACTGAGCACTGAGCACCCTGAGTACTGAGCACCGAGCACCCTGAGTACTGAGCACCCAGCACTCTGAGCACTGAGCACCCAGCACCCCGAGCACTGAGCACCCAGCACCCCGAGCACTGAGCACCCAGCACCCCGAGCACTGAGCACCCAGCACCCTGAGTACTGAGCACCCAGCACCCTGAGTACTGAGCACCCAGCACCCTGAGTACTGAGCACCGAGCACCCTGAGTACTGAGCACCCAGCACCCTGAGTACTGAGCACCCAGCACCCTGAGCACTGAGCACCCAGCACCCCGAGCACTGAGCACCCAGCACCCCGAGCACTGAGCAACCAGCACCCCGAGCACTGAGCACCGAGCACCCCGAGCCCTGAGCACCCAGCACCCTGAGTACTGAGCACCCAGCACCCTGAGTACTGAGCACCCAGCGTACTGAGCACCGAGCACCCAGCACCCTGAGTACTGAGCACCCAGCACCCTGAGCCCTGAGCACCCAGCACCCTGAGTACTGAGCACTGAGCACCCTGTGTACTGAGCACCGAGCACCCCGATCACTGAGCACATAGCACCCCGAGCACTGAGCAACCAGCACCCCGAGGACTGAGCACCCAGCACCCTGAGTACTGAGCACACCGCACCCTGAGAACTGAGCACCCAGCACCCCGAGTACTGAGCACCCAGCACCCTGAGCACTGAGCACCCAGCACCCTGAGCACTGTGCACTGAGCACCCAGCAGCACCCAGCACACTGAGTACTGAGCACCCAGCACCCTGAGCACTGATCACCCAGCAACCTGAGTACTGAGCACCGAGTACCCTGAGTACTGAGCACTGAGTACCCAGTACCCCGAGCACTGAGACCCAGCACCCTGAGCACTGAGCACCCAGCACCCCGAGTTCTGAGCACCCAGCACCCCTAGCACTGTGCACCCAGCACCCTGAGCACTGAGCAACCAGCATCCTGAGTACTGAGCACCCAGCACCCCGAGTACTGAGCACCCAGCACCCCGAACACCGAGCACCCTGAGTACAAAGCACCGAGCACCCTGAGCACTGAGCATACAGCACCCTGAGCACTGAGCACACAGCAACCTGAGTACTGAGCACCCAGC
>NW_024543601.1:0-68748 GCF_018167655.1 Microtus oregoni
ACTGAGCACCCAGCACCCTGAGCACTGAGCACCCAGCACCCTGAGTACTGAGCACCCAGCACCCCGAGCACTGAGCACCCAGCACCCTGAGTACTGAGCACCCTGAGTACTGAGCACCCAGCAACCTGAGTACTGAGCACCCTGCACCCCGAGCACTGAGCTCCCTGAGTACTGAGCACCCAGCACCCTGAGCACTGAGCACCCAGCACCCTGAGTACTGAGCACTGAGCACCCAGAGAACTGAGCACCCAGCACCCCGAGGACTGAGCACCCAGCACCCTGTGCACTGAGCACTGAGCATCCAGCACCCCGAGCACTGAGCACCCTGAGCTCTTAGCACCCAGAGTACTGAGCACCCAGCACCCTGAGTACGGAGCACCCAGCACCCTGAGCACTGAGCACCCAGCACCCTGAGTACTGAGCACCCAGCACCCTGAGTACTGAGCACCGAGCACCCCGATCACTGAGCACCCAGCACCCTGAGCACTGAGCACCCAGCACCCCAAGCACTGTGCACCCAGCACCCTGAGCACTGAGCACACAGCACCCCGAGCACTGAGCACCCAGCACCCTGAGCACTGAGCACCCAGCACCCCGAGCACTGAGCACCCAGCACCCTGAGCACTGAGCACCCAGCACCCCGAGCACTGAGCACTGAGCACCATGAGTACTGAGCACCCAGCACCCCGAGTACTGAGCACTGAGCACCATGAGTACTGAGCACCCAGCACCCTGAGCACTGAGCACTGAGAACCCTGAGTACTGAGCAACGAGCACCCCGAGCACTGAGCACCCAGCACCCTGAGTACAGAGCACCGAGCTCCCCGAGCACTGAGCACCCTGAGTACTGAGCACCCAGCACCCTGAGTACTGAGCACCCAGCACCCCGAGAATGAGCACCCTGAGCACTGAGTACCGAGCACCATGAGTACTGAGCACCGAGCACCCTGAGCACTGAGCACCCAGCACCCTGAGTACTGAGCACCCAGCACCCTGAGTACTCAGCACCCAGCACCCTGAGCACTGAGCACCCAGCAACCTGAGTACTGAGCACCCAGCACTCTGAGCACTGAGCACCCAGCACCCCGAGCACTGAGCACCCAGCACACCGAGCACTGAGCACTGAGCACCCTGAGCACTGAGCACCCAGCACCCCGAGTACTGAGCACTGAGCACCCTGAGTACTGAGCACCCAGCACCCCGAGTACTGAGCACTGAGAACCCTGAGTACTGAGCACCGAGCACCCAGAGAACTGAGCACCCAGAAGCCCGAGCACTGAGCACCCTGAGCTCTTAGCACCCTGAGTACTGAGCACCCAGCACCCTGAGTACTGAGCACCCAGCAACCTGAGCACTGAGCACCCAGCACCCCGAGCACTGAGCACCCAGCACCCTGAGTACTGAGCACTGAGCACCCAGCACCCCGAGCACTGAGAACCCAGCACCCTGCGTACTGAGCACGGAGCACCCCGAGCACTGAGCACCCAGCACCCTGAGTACTGAGCACCGAGCACCCCGAGCACTGAGCACCCAGCACCCTGAGTACTGAGCACGGAGCACCCTGAGTACTGTGCACCCAGCACCCCGAGCACTTAGCACCCAGCACCCTTAGTACTGAGCACCCAGCACCCTGAGTACTGAGCACCCAGCACCCTGAGTACTGAGCACCCAGCACCCTGAGCACTGAGCACCCAGCAACCTGCGTACTGAGCAAACAGCACTCTGAGCACTGAGCACCCAGCACCCCGAGCACTGAGCACCCAGCACCCCGAGTACTGAGCACTGAGCACCCTGAGTACTGAGCACCCAGCACCCCGAGTACTGAGCACTGAGCACGGTGAGTACTGAGCACCCAGCACCCTGAGCACTGAGCACTGAGAACCCTGAGTACTGAGCACCGAGCACCCAGAGAACTGAACACCCAGCACCCCGAGCACTGAACACCCTGAGCTCTTAGCACCCTGAGTACTGAGCACCCAGCACCCTGAGTACTGAGCACCCAGCACCCTGAGCACTGAGCACCCAGCACCCCGAGCACTGAGCACCCAGCACCCTGAGTACTGAGCACTGAGCACCCAGCACCCCGAGCACTGAGCACTCAGCACCCTGTGTACTGAGCACTGAGTACCCAGTACCCCGTGCACTGAGACCCAGCACCCTGAGCACTGAGCACCCAGCACCCCGAATACTGAGCACCCAGCACCCTGAGTACTGAACACCCAGCACCCACAGCACTGAGCACTGAGCACCCAGCACCCTGAGCACTGAGCACTGAGCACCCAGCACCCTGAGCACCCAGCACCCTGAGCACTGAGAACCCTGAGCACTGAGCAATGAGCACCCAGCACCCTGAGTACTGAGCACCCAACACTCTGAGCACTGAGCACCCTGCACGCTGAGTACTGAGCACCCAGCACCCCGAGCACTGAGCACCCAGCACCCTGTGTACTGAGCACCGAGCACCCCGAGCACTGAGCACCCAGCACCCTGAGTACTGAGCACCCAGCACCCCGAGAATGAGCACCCAGCACCCCGAGCACTGAGCACCCAGCACCCTGAGCACTGAGCACCCAGCACCCTGAGTACTGAGCACCCAGCACCCCGAGCACTGAGCACCCAGCACCCTGAGTACTGAGCACCCTGAGTACTGAGCACCCAGCAACCTGAGTACTGAGCACCCTGCACCCCGAGCACTGAGCTCCCTGAGTACTGAGCACCCAGCACCCTGAGCACTGAGCACCCAGCACCCTGAGTACTGAGCACTGAGCACCCAGAGAACTGAGCACCCAGCACCCCGAGGACTGAGCACCCAGCACCCTGTGCACTGAGCACTGAGCATCCAGCACCCCGAGCACTGAGCACCCTGAGCTCTTAGCACCCAGAGTACTGAGCACCCAGCACCCTGAGTACGGAGCACCCAGCACCCTGAGCACTGAGCACCCAGCACCCTGAGTACTGAGCACCCAGCACCCTGAGTACTGAGCACCGAGCACCCCGAGCACTGAGCACCCAGCACCCTGAGCACTGAGCACCCAGCACCCCGAGCACTGAGCACTGAGCACCATGAGTACTGAGCACCCAGCACCCTGAGCACTGAGCACTGAGAACCCTGAGTACTGAGCAACGAGCACCCCGAGCACTGAGCACCCAGCACCCTGAGTATAGAGCACCGAGCTCCCCGAGCACTGAGCACCCTGAGTACTGAGCACCCAGCACCCTGAGTACTGAGAACCCAGCACCCCGAGAATGAGCACCCTGAGCACTGAGTACCCAGCACCCTGAGCACTGAGCACTGAGAACCCTGAGTACTGAGCACCGAGCACCCAGAGAACTGAGCACCCAGCACCCCGAGCACTGAGCACCCTGAGCTCTTAGCACCCTGAGTACTGAGCACCCAGCACCCTGAGTACTGAGCACCCAGCAACCTGAGCACTGAGCACCCAGCACCCCGAGCACTGATCACCCAGCACCCTGAGTACTGAGCACTGAGCACCCAGCACCCCGAGCACTGAGCACTCAGCACGCTGTGTACTGAGCACTGAGTACCCAGTACCCCGTGCACTGAGACCCAGCACCCTGAGCACTGAGCACCCAGCACCCCGAGTACTGAGCACCCAGCAGCCCGAGCACTGTGCACCCAGCACCCCGAGCACTGAACACCCAGCACCCTGAGTACTGAGCACCCAGCACCCCGAGCACTGAGCACCCAGCACCCCGAGCTCTGAGCACCCAGCACCCCGAGCACTGAGCAACGAGAACCCACGAGCACTGTGCACCCAGCACCCTGAGCACTGAGCAACGAGAACCCACGAGCACTGTGCACCCAGCACCCTGAGAACTGAGCACCCAGCACCCTGAGTACTGAGCACCCAGCATCCTGAGCACTGAGTACTGAGCAGCCCAAGCACTGAGCACCCAGCACCCTGAGCACTGAGCAAGCAGCACCCCTTGCACTGAGCACCCAGCACCCGGAGTACTGAGCACGCAGCACCCTGAGTACTGAGCACCCAGCACCCCGAGCACTGAGCACCCAGCACCCTGAGCACTGAGCACCCAGGACCCTGAGTACTGAGCACCCAGCACCCCGAGCACTGAGCACCCAGCACCCTGAGTACTGAGCACCGAGCACCCTGAGCACTGAGCACCAAGCACCCTGAGCACTGAGAACCCAGCACCCTGAGTACTGAGCACGGAGCACCCCGAGCACTGAGCACCCAGCACCCTGAGTACTGAGCACCGAGCACCCCGAGCACTGAGCACCCAGCACCCTGAGTACTGAGCACGGAGCACCCTGAGTACTGTGCACCCAGCACCCCGAGCACTTAGCACCCAGCACCCTGAGTACTGAGCATCCAGCACTCTGAGCACTGAGCATCCAGCACCCTGAGCACTGAGCACCCAGCACTCTGAGTACTGAGAACCGAACACCCCGAGCACTGAGCACCCAGCACCTTGAGCACTGAGCACCCTGAGTACTGAGCACCCAGCACCCTGAGCACTGAGCACCCAGCACCCCGAGTACTGAGCACCGAGCACCCCGAGAACTGAGCACCCAGCACCCCGAGCACTGAGCACTGTGCACCCTGAGCACTGAGCACCCAGCACCCCGAGTACTGAGCACTGACCACCCTAAGAACTGAGCACCCAGCACCCCGAGTACTGAGAACCGAGCACCCCGAGCACTGAGCACCCAGCACCTTGAGCACTGAGCACCCTGAGTACTGAGCACCCAGCACCCTGAGCACTGTGCACCCAGCACCCCGAGTACTGAGCACCGAGCACCCCGAGAACTGAGCACCCAGCACCCCGAGCACTGAGCACTGTGCACCCTGAGCACTGAGCACCCAGCAACCCGAGTACTGAGCACTGACCACCCTAAGTACTGAGCACCCAGCACCCCGAGTACTGAGCACTGAGCACCATGAGTACTGAGCACCCAGCACCCTGAGCACTGAGCACTGAGGACCCTGAGTACTGAGCACCGAGCACCCCGAGCACTGAGCACCCAGCACCCTGAGTACTGAGCACCGAGCTCCCCGAGCACTGAGCACCCTGAGTACTGAGCACCCAGCACCCTTAGTACTGAGCACCCAGCACCCCGAGAATGAGCACCCTGAGCACTGAGCACCCAGCACCCTGAGTACTGAGTACCCAGCACCCTAAGCACTGACGACCCAGCACCCTGAACATTGAGCACCCAGCACCCTGAGTACTGAGCACCCAGCACCCTGAGTACTGAACACCCAGCACCCTTAGCACTGAGCACTGAGGACCCAGCACCCTGAGCACTGAGCACTGAGCACCCAGCCCCCTGAGCACTGAGTACCCAGCACCCCGAGCACTGAGTACCCAGCACCCTGAGCCCCCAGCACCCTGAGCACTGAGCACCCTGAGCACTGAGCACTGAGCACCCAGCACCCTGAGTACTGAGCAGCCAACACTCTGAGCAAAGAGCACCCAGCACGCTGAGT
Source organism: Microtus oregoni (assembly GCF_018167655.1). Lineage (NCBI taxonomy): Eukaryota > Metazoa > Chordata > Mammalia > Rodentia > Cricetidae > Microtus > Microtus oregoni. The sequence goes on from NW_024543601.1 coordinate 5,472, forward strand.
ACTGAGCACTGAGCACCCAGCACCCTGAGCACTGAGCACTGAGCACCCAGCACCCCGAGTACTGAGCACCCAGCACCCTGAGCCCTGAGCACCCTGAGCACTGAGCACCCTGAGCACTGAGCACTGAGCACCCAGCACCCTGAGTACTGAGCACCCAACACTCTGAGCACTGAGCACCCAGCACGCAGAGTACTGAGCACTGAGCACACAGCACCCTGAGTACTGAGCACCCAGCACCCCGAGCACTGAGCACCCAGCACGCAGAGTACTGAGCACTGAGCACACAGCACCCTGAGTACTGAGCACCCAGCACCCCGAGCACTGAGCACCCAGCGCCCCGAGCACTGAGCACCCAGCACCCCGAGCACTGAGCACTGAGCACACTGAGCACTGAGCACCCAGCACCCCGAGTACTGAGCACTGACCACCCTGAGTACTGAGCACCCAGCACCCCGAGGACTGAGCACTGAGCACCCTGAGTACTGAGCACCCAGCACCCTGAGCACTGAGCACCCTGAGGACTGAGCACCTAGCACCCTGAGTACTGATCACCCAGCACCCTGAGTACTGAGCACCGATCACCCTGAGCACTGAGCACCCAGCACCCCGAGCACTGAGCACCCAGCACCCTGAGCACTGAGCACCCAGCACCCTGAGCACTGAGCACCCAGCACCCTGAGCACGGAGCACAAAGCACCCTGAGTACTGAGCACTCAGCACCCTGAGCACTGAGCACCCAGCACCCTGAGCACTGAGCACCCAGCACCCTGAGCACGGAGCACAAAGCACCCTGAGTACTGAGCACCCAACACCCAGAGTACTGAGCACCCAGCACCCTGAGCACTGAGCACCCAGCACCCTGAGTACTGAGAACCCAGCACCCTGAGTACTGAACACCCAGCACCCTGAGCACTGAGCACTGAGCACCCTGAGCACTGAGTACTGGGCAATGAGCACCCTGAGCACTGAGCACCCAGCACCCCGAGTACTGAGCACCCAGCACCCCGAGCACTGATCACCCAGCGCCCCGAGCACTGAGCACCCAGCACCTCGAGCACTGAGCACTGAGCACCCTGAGCACTGAGCACCCAGCACCCCGAGTACTGAGCACTGAGCACCCTGAGTACTGAGCAGCAAGCAACCCGATTACTGAGCACTGAGCACTCTGAGTACTGAGCACCCACCACCCTGAGCACTGAGCACCCAGCACCCTGAGTACTGAGCACTGAGAACCCTGAGTACTGAGCACCGAGCACCCTGAGTACTGAGCACCCAGCACCCTGATCACTGAGCACGGAGCACCCCGAGGACTGAGCACCCAGCACCCTGAGCACTGAGCACCCAGCACCTTGAGTACTGAGCACCGAGCACCCCGAGCACTGAGCACCCAGCACCCTGAGTACTGAGCACCCTGCACCCTGAGCACTGAGCACGCAGCACACCGAGCACTGAGCACCCAGCATCCTGAGTACTGAGCACAGAGCACCCTGAGCACTGAGCACCCAGCACCCTGAGTACTGAGCACCCAGCACCCTGAGTACTGAGCAACCAGCACCCTGAGCACTGAGCACTGAGCACCCAGCACCCTGAGCACTGAGCACTGAGCACCCAGCACCACAGCCCTGAGCACCCAGCACCCCGAGCACTGAGGACCCAGCACCCTGAGTACTGAGCACCCAGCACCCTGAGCACTGAGGACCCAGCACCCTGAGTACTGAGCACCCAGCACCCTGAGTACTGAGCACTCAGCACCCTGAGTACTGAGCACCGAGCACCCCGAGCACTGAGCACCCATCACCCTGAGCACAGAGCACCCGGAGGACTGAGCACCCAGCACCATGAGCACTTTGCACCGATCACCCTGAGCACTAAGCACCCAGCACCCCGAGCACTGAGCACCCAGCACCCTGAGTACTGAGCACCCAGCACCCTGAGTACTGAGCACCCAGCATCCTGAGCACTGAGTACTGAGCAGCCCAAGCACTGAGCACCCAGCACCCTGAGCACTGAGCAAGCAGCACCCCTTGCACTGAGCACCCAGCACCCGGAGTACTGAGCACGCAGCACCCTGAGTACTGAGCACCCAGCACCCCGAGCACTGAGCACCCAGCACCCTGAGCACTGAGCACCCAGGACCCTGAGTACTGAGCACCCAGCACCCCGAGCACTGAGCACCCAGCACCCTGAGTACTGAGCACCGAGCACCCTGAGCACTGAGCACCAAGCACCCTGAGCACTGAGAACCCAGCACCCTGAGTACTGAGCACGGAGCACCCCGAGCACTGAGCACCCAGCACCCTGAGTACTGAGCACCGAGCACCCCGAGCACTGAGCACCCAGCACCCTGAGTACTGAGCACGGAGCACCCTGAGTACTGTGCACCCAGCACCCCGAGCACTTAGCACCCAGCACCCTGAGTACTGAGCATCCAGCACTCTGAGCACTGAGCATCCAGCACCCTGAGCACTGAGCACCCAGCACTCTGAGTACTGAGAACCGAACACCCCGAGCACTGAGCACCCAGCACCTTGAGCACTGAGCACCCTGAGTACTGAGCACCCAGCACCCTGAGCACTGAGCACCCAGCACCCCGAGTACTGAGCACCGAGCACCCCGAGAACTGAGCACCCAGCACCCCGAGCACTGAGCACTGTGCACCCTGAGCACTGAGCACCCAGCACCCCGAGTACTGAGCACTGACCACCCTAAGAACTGAGCACCCAGCACCCCGAGTACTGAGAACCGAGCACCCCGAGCACTGAGCACCCAGCACCTTGAGCACTGAGCACCCTGAGTACTGAGCACCCAGCACCCTGAGCACTGAGCACCCAGCACCCCGAGTACTGAGCACCGAGCACCCCGAGAACTGAGCACCCAGCACCCCGAGCACTGAGCACTGTGCACCCTGAGCACTGAGCACCCAGCAACCCGAGTACTGAGCACTGACCACCCTAAGTACTGAGCACCCAGCACCCCGAGTACTGAGCACTGAGCACCATGAGTACTGAGCACCCAGCACCCTGAGCACTGAGCACTGAGGACCCTGAGTACTGAGCACCGAGCACCCCGAGCACTGAGCACCCAGCACCCTGAGTACTGAGCACCGAGCTCCCCGAGCACTGAGCACCCTGAGTACTGAGCACCCAGCACCCTTAGTACTGAGCACCCAGCACCCCGAGAATGAGCACCCTGAGCACTGAGCACCCAGCACCCTGAGTACTGAGTACCCAGCACCCTAAGCACTGACGACCCAGCACCCTGAACATTGAGCACCCAGCACCCTGAGTACTGAGCACCCAGCACCCTGAGTACTGAACACCCAGCACCCTTAGCACTGAGCACTGAGGACCCAGCACCCTGAGCACTGAGCACTGAGCACCCAGCCCCCTGAGCACTGAGTACCCAGCACCCCGAGCACTGAGTACCCAGCACCCTGAGCCCCCAGCACCCTGAGCACTGAGCACCCTGAGCACTGAGCACTGAGCACCCAGCACCCTGAGTACTGAGCAGCCAACACTCTGAGCAAAGAGCACCCAGCACGCTGAGTACTGAGCACTGAGCACCCAGCACCCTGAGCACTGAGCACTGAGCACCCAGCACCCCGAGTACTGTGCACCCAGCACCCTGAGCCCTGAGCACCCTGAGCACTGAGCACCCTCAGCACTGAGCACTGAGCACCCAGCACCCTGAGTACTGAGCACCCAACACTCTGAGCACTGAGCACCCAGCACGCAGAGTACTGAGCACTGAGCACACAGCACCCTGAGTACTGAGCACCCAGCACCCCGAGCACTGAGCACCCAGCACGCAGAGTACTGAGCACTGAGCACACAGCACCCTGAGTACTGAGCACCCAGCACCCCGAGCACTGAGCACCCAGCGTCCCGAGCACTGAGCACCCAGCACCCCGAGCACTGAGCACTGAGCACAGTGAGCACTGAGCACCCAGCACCCCGAGTACTGAGCACTGACCACCCTGAGTACTGAGCACCCAGCACCCCGAGGACTGAGCACTGAGCACCCTGAGTACTGAGCACCCAGCACCCTGAGCACTGAGCACCCTGAGGACTGAGCACCTAGCACCCTGAGTACTGATCACCCAGCACCCTGAGTACTGAGCACCGATCACCCTGAGCACTGAGCACCCAGCACCCCGAGCACTGAGCACCCAGCACCCTGAGCACTGAGCACCCAGCACCCTGAGCACTGAGCACCCAGCACCCTGAGCACGGAGCACAAAGCACCCTGAGTACTGAGCACTCAGCACCCTGAGCACTGAGCACCCAGCACCCTGAGCACTGAGCACCCAGCACCCTGAGCACGGAGCACAAAGCACCCTGAGTACTGAGCACCCAACACCCAGAGTACTGAGCACCCAGCACCCTGAGCACTGAGCACCCAGCACCCTGAGTACTGAGCACCCAGCACCCTGAGTACTGAACACCCAGCACCCTGAGCACTGAGCACTGAGCACCCTGAGCACTGAGTACTGGGCAATGAGCACCCTGAGCACTGAGCACCCAGCACCCCGAGTACTGAGCACCCAGCACCCCGAGCACTGATCACCCAGCGCCCCGAGCACTGAGCACCCAGCACCTCGAGCACTGAGCACTGAGCACCCTGAGCACTGAGCACCCAGCACCCCGAGTACTGAGCACTGAGCACCCTGAGTACTGAGCAGCAAGCAACCCGATTACTGAGCACTGAGCACTCTGAGTACTGAGCACCCACCACCCTGAGCACTGAGCACCCAGCACCCTGAGTACTGAGCACTGAGAACCCTGAGTACTGAGCACCGAGCACCCTGAGTACTGAGCACCCAGCACCCTGATCACTGAGCACGGAGCACCCCGAGGACTGAGCACCCAGCACCCTGAGCACTGAGCACCCAGCACCTTGAGTACTGAGCACCGAGCACCCCGAGCACTGAGCACCCAGCACCCTGAGTACTGAGCACCCTGCACCCTGAGCACTGAGCACGCAGCACACCGAGCACTGAGCACCCAGCATCCTGAGTACTGAGCACAGAGCACCCTGAGCACTGAGCACCCAGCACCCTGAGTACTGAGCACCCAGCACCCTGAGTACTGAGCAACCAGCACCCTGAGCACTGAGCACTGAGCACCCAGCACCCTGAGCACTGAGCACTGAGCACCCAGCACCACAGCCCTGAGCACCCAGCACCCCGAGCACTGAGCACCCAGCACCCTGAGAAACAGAGCACCCAGCACCCTGAGCACTGAGGACCCAGCACCCTGAGTACTGAGCACCCAGCACCCTGAGTACTGAGCACTCAGCACCCTGAGTACTGAGCACCGAGCACCCCGAGCACTGAGCACCCAGCACCCTGAGCACAGAGCACCCGGAGGACTGAGCACCCAGCACCATGAGCACTTTGCACCGATCACCCTGAGCACTAAGCACCCAGCACCCCGAGCACTGAGCACCCAGCACCCTGAGTACTGAGCACCCAGCACCCCGAGTACTGAGCACCCAGCACCCTGAGTACTGAGCACCCAGCACCCCGAGCACTGAGCACCCAGCACCCTGAGTACTGAGCACCCTGATTACTGAGCACTGAGCACTGAGCATCCTGAGTACTGAGCACACTGAGGACTGAGCACCCAGCACCCTGAGCACTGAGCACCCAGCACCCTGAGTACTGAGCACTGATCACCCTGAGCACTGAGCACCCAGCACCCCGAGCACTGAGCACCCAGCACCCTGAGCACTGAGCACCCAGCACCCCGAGCACTGAGCACCCAGCACACCGAGCACTGAGCACTGAGCACCCTGAGCACTGAGCACCCAGCACCCCGAGTACTGAGCACTGAGCACCCTGAGTACTGAGCACCCAGCACCCCGAGTACTGAGCACTGAGCACCCTGAGTACTGAGCACCCAGCACCCTGAGCACTGAGCACTGAGAACCCTGAGTACTGAGCACCGAGCACCCAGAGAACTGAGCACCCAGCACCCCGAGCACTGAGCACCCTGAGCTCTTAGCACCCTGAGTACTGAGCACCCAGCACCCTGAGTACTGAGCACCCAGCAACCTGAGCACTGAGCACCCAGCACCCCGAGCACTGAGCACCCAGCACCCTGAGTACTGAGCACTGAGCACCCAGCACCCCGAGCACTGAGCACTCAGCACGCTGTGTACTGAGCACTGAGTACCCAGTACCCCGTGCACTGAGACCCAGCACCCTGAGCACTGAGCACCCAGCACCCCGAGTACTGAGCACCCAGCAGCCCGAGCACTGTGCACCCAGCACCCCGAGCACTGAACACCCAGCACCCTGAGTACTGAGCACCCAGCACCCCGAGCACTGAGCACCCAGCACCCCGAGCTCTGAGCACCCAGCACCCCGAGCACTGAGCAACGAGAACCCACGAGCACTGTTTACCCAGCACCCTGAGAACTGAGCACCCAGCACCCTGAGTACTGAGCACCCAGCATCCTGAGCACTGAGTACTGAGCAGCCCAAGCACTGAGCACCCAGCACCCTGAGCACTGAGCACGCAGCACCCCTTGCACTGAGCACCCAGCACCCGGAGTACTGAGCACGCAGCACCCTGAGTACTGAGCACCCAGCACCCCGAGCACTGAGCACCCAGCACCCTGAGCACTGAGCACCCAGGACCCTGAGTACTGAGCACCCAGCACCCCGAGCACTGAGCACCCAGCACCCTGAGTACTGAGCACCGAGCACCCTGAGCACTGAGCACCAAGCACCCTGAGCACTGAGAACCCAGCACCCTGAGTACTGAGCACGGAGCACCCCGAGCACTGAGCACCCAGCACCCTGAGTACTGAGCACCCAGCACCCTGAGTACTGAGCAACCAGCACCCTGAGCACTGAGCACTGAGCACCCAGCACCCTGAGCACTGAGCACTGAGCACCCAGCACCACAGCCCTGAGCACCCAGCACCCCGAGCACTGAGCACCCAGCACCCTGAGAAACAGAGCACCCAGCACCCTGAGCACTGAGGACCCAGCACCCTGAGTACTGAGCACCCAGCACCCTGAGTACTGAGCATCCAGCACTCTGAGCACTGAGCATCCAGCACCCTGAGCACTGAGCACCCAGCATTCTGAGTACTGAGAACCGAACACCCCGAGCACTGAGCACCCAGCACCTTGAGCACTGAGCACCCTGAGTACTGAGCACCCAGCACCCTGAGCACTGAGCACCCAGCACCCCGAGTACTGAGCAGCGAGCTCCCCGAGAACTGAGCACCCAGCACCCCGAGCACTGAGCACTGTGCACCCTGAGCACTGAGCACCCAGCACCCCGAGTACTGAGCACTGACCACCCTAAGAACTGAGCACCCAGCACCCCGAGTACTGAGAACCGAGCACCCCGAGCACTGAGCACCCAGCACCTTGAGCACTGAGCACCCTGAGTACTGAGCACCCAGCACCCTGAGCACTGAGCACCCAGCACCCCGAGTACTGAGCACCGAGCACCCCGAGAACTGAGCACCCAGCACCCCGAGCACTGAGCACTGTGCACCCTGAGCACTGAGCACCCAGCAACCTGAGTACTGAGCACTGACCACCCTAAGTACTGAGCACCCAGCACCCCGAGTACTGAGCACTGAGCACCATGAGTACTGAGCACCCAGCACCCTGAGCACTGAGCACTGAGGACCCTGAGTACTGAGCACCGAGCACCCTGAGCACTGAGCACCCAGCACCCTGAGTACTGAGCACCGAGCTCCCCGAGCACTGAGCACCCTGAGTACTGAGCACCCAGCACCCTTAGTACTGAGCACCCAGCACCCCGAGAATGAGCACCCTGAGCACTGAGCACCCAGCACCCTGAGTACTGAGTACCCAGCACCCTAAGCACTGACGACCCAGCACCCTGAACATTGAGCACCCAGCACCCTGAGTACTGAGCACCCAGCACCCTGAGTACTGAACACCCAGCACCCTTAGCACTGAGCACTGAGGACCCAGCACCCTGAGCACTGAGCACTGAGCACCCAGCCCCCTGAGCACTGAGTACCCAGCACCCCGAGCACTGAGTACCCAGCACCCTGAGCCCCCAGCACCCTGAGCACTGAGCACCCTGAGCACTGAGCACTGAGCACCCAGCACCCTGAGTACTGAGGAGCCAACACTCTGAGCAAAGAGCACCCAGCACGCTGAGTACTGAGCACTGAGCACCCAGCACCCTGAGCACTGAGCACTGATCACCCAGCACCCCGAGTACTGAGCACCCAGCACCCTGAGCCCTGAGCACCCTGAGCACTGAGCACCCTGAGCACTGAGCACTGAGCACCCAGCACCCTGAGTACTGAGCACCCAACACTCTGAGCACTGAGCACCCAGCACGCAGAGTACTGAGCACTGAGCACACAGCACCCTGAGTACTGAGCACCCAGCACCCCGAGCACTGAGCACCCAGCACGCAGAGTACTGAGCACTGAGCACACAGCACCCTGAGTACTGAGCACCCAGCACCCCGAGCACTGAGCACCCAGCGCCCCGAGCACTGAGCACCCAGCACCCCGAGCACTGAGCACTGAGCACACTGAGCACTGAGCACCCAGCACCCCGAGTACTGAGCACTGACCACCCTGAGTACTGAGCACCCAGCACCCCGAGGACTGAGCACTGAGCACCCTGAGTACTGAGCACCCAGCACCCTGAGCACTGAGCACCCTGAGGACTGAGCACCTAGCACCCTGAGTACTGATCACCCAGCACCCTGAGTACTGAGCACCGATCACCCTGAGCACTGAGCACCCAGCACCCCGAGCACTGAGCACCCAGCACCCTGAGCACTGAGCACCCAGCACCCTGAGCACTGAGCACCCAGCACCCTGAGCACGGAGCACAAAGCACCCTGAGTACTGAGCACTCAGCACCCTGAGCACTGAGCACCCAGCACCCTGAGCACTGAGCACCCAGCACCCTGAGCACGGAGCACAAAGCACCCTGAGTACTGAGCACCCAACACCCAGAGTACTGAGCACCCAGCACCCTGAGCACTGAGCACCCAGCACCCTGAGTACTGAGCACCCAGCACCCTGAGTACTGAACACCCAGCACCCTGAGCACTGAGCACTGAGGACCCTGAGCACTGAGTACTGGGCAATGAGCACCCTGAGCACTGAGCACCCAGCACCCCGAGTACTGAGCACCCAGCACCCCGAGCACTGATCACCCAGCGCCCCGAGCACTGAGCACCCAGCACCTCGAGCACTGAGCACTGAGCACCCTGAGCACTGAGCACCCAGCACCCCGAGTACTGAGCACTGAGCACCCTGAGTACTGAGCAGCAAGCAACCCGATTACTGAGCACTGAGCACTCTGAGTACTGAGCACCCACCACCCTGAGCACTGAGCACCCAGCACCCTGAGTACTGAGCACTGAGAACCCTGAGTACTGAGCACCGAGCACCCTGAGTACTGAGCACCCAGCACCCTGATCACTGAGCACGGAGCACCCCGAGGACTGAGCACCCAGCACCCTGAGCACTGAGCACCCAGCACCTTGAGTACTGAGCACCGAGCACCCCGAGCACTGAGCACCCAGCACCCTGAGTACTGAGCACCCTGCACCCTGAGCACTGAGCACGCAGCACACCGAGCACTGAGCACCCAGCATCCTGAGTACTGAGCACAGAGCACCCTGAGCACTGAGCACCCAGCACCCTGAGTACTGAGCACCCAGCACCCTGAGTACTGAGCAACCAGCACCCTGAGCACTGAGCACTGAGCACCCAGCACCCTGAGCACTGAGCACTGAGCACCCAGCACCACAGCCCTGAGCACCCAGCACCCCGAGCACTGAGCACCCAGCACCCTGAGAAACAGAGCACCCAGCACCCTGAGCACTGAGGACCCAGCACCCTGAGTACTGAGCACCCAGCACCCTGAGTACTGAGCACTCAGCACCCTGAGTACTGAGCACCGAGCACCCCGAGCACTGAGCACCCAGCACCCTGAGCACAGAGCACCCGGAGGACTGAGCACCCAGCACCATGAGCACTTTGCACCGATCACCCTGAGCACTAAGCACCCAGCACCCCGAGCACTGAGCACCCAGCACCCTGAGTACTGAGAACCCAGCACCCCGAGTACTGAGCACCCAGCACCCTGAGTACTGAGCACCCAGCACCCCGAGCACTGAGCACCCAGCACCCTGAGTACTGAGCACCCTGATTACTGAGCACTGAGCACCGAGCATCCTGAGTACTGAGCACACTGAGGACTGAGCACCCAGCACCCTGAGCACTGAGCACCCAGCACCCTGAGTACTGAGCACTGATCACCCTGAGCACTGAGCACCCAGCACCCCGAGCACTGAGCACCCAGCACCCTGAGCACTGAGCACCCAGCACCCCGAGCACTGAGCACCCAGCACACCGAGCACTGAGCACTGAGCACCCTGAGCACTGAGCACCCAGCACCCCGAGTACTGAGCACTGAGCACCCTGAGTACTGAGCACCCAGCACCCCGAGTACTGAGCACTGAGCACCCTGAGTACTGAGCACCCAGCACCCTGAGCACTGAGCACTGAGAACCCTGAGTACTGAGCACCGAGCACCCAGAGAACTGAGCACCCAGCACCCCGAGCACTGAGCACCCTGAGCTCTTAGCACCCTGAGTACTGAGCACCCAGCACCCTGAGTACTGAGCACCCAGCAACCTGAGCACTGAGCACCCAGCACCCCGAGCACTGAGCACCCAGCACCCTGAGTACTGAGCACTGAGCACCCAGCACCCCGAGCACTGAGCACTCAGCACGCTGTGTACTGAGCACTGAGTACCCAGTACCCCGTGCACTGAGACCCAGCACCCTGAGCACTGAGCCCCCAGCACCCCGAGTACTGAGCCCCCAGCAGCCCGAGCACTGTGCACCCAGCACCCCGAGCACTGAACACCCAGCACCCTGAGTACTGAGCACCCAGCACCCCGAGCACTGAGCACCCAGCACCCCGAGCTCTGAGCACCCAGCACCCCGAGCACTGAGCAACGAGAACCCACGAGCACTGTGCACCCAGCACCCTGAGAACTGAGCACCCAGCACCCTGAGTACTGAGCACCCAGCATCCTGAGCACTGAGTACTGAGCAGCCCAAGCACTGAGCACCCAGCACCCTGAGCACTGAGCACGCAGCACCCCTTGCACTGAGCACCCAGCACCCGGAGTACTGAGCACGCAGCACCCTGAGTACTGAGCACCCAGCACCCCGAGCACTGAGCACCCAGCACCCTGAGCACTGAGCACCCAGGACCCTGAGTACTGAGCACCCAGCACCCCGAGCACTGAGCACCCAGCACCCTGAGTACTGAGCACCGAGCACCCTGAGCACTGAGCACCAAGCACCCTGAGCACTGAGAACCCAGCACCCTGAGTACTGAGCACGGAGCACCCCGAGCACTGAGCACCCAGCACCCTGAGTACTGAGCACCGAGCACCCCGAGCACTGAGCACCCAGCACCCTGAGTACTGAGCACGGAGCACCCTGAGTACTGTGCACCCAGCACCCCGAGCACTTAGCACCCAGCACCCTGAGTACTGAGCATCCAGCACTCTGAGCACTGAGCATCCAGCACCCTGAGCACTGAGCACCCAGCATTCTGAGTACTGAGAACCGAACACCCCGAGCACTGAGCACCCAGCACCTTGAGCACTGAGCACCCTGAGTACTGAGCACCCAGCACCCTGAGCACTGAGCACCCAGCACCCCGAGTACTGAGCACCGAGCACCCCGAGAACTGAGCACCCAGCACCCCGAGCACTGAGCACTGTGCACCCTGAGCACTGAGCACCCAGCACCCCGAGTACTGAGCACTGACCACCCTAAGAACTGAGCACCCAGCACCCCGAGTACTGAGAACCGAGCACCCCGAGCACTGAGCACCCAGCACCTTGAGCACTGGGCACCCTGAGTACTGAGCACCCAGCACCCTGAGCACTGAGCACCCAGCACCCCGAGTACTGAGCACCGAGCACCCCGAGAACTGAGCACCCAGCACCCCGAGCACTGAGCACTGTGCACCCTGAGCACTGAGCACCCAGCAACCCGAGTACTGAGCACTGACCACCCTAAGTACTGAGCACCCAGCACCCCGAGTACTGAGCACTGAGCACCATGAGTACTGAGCACCCAGCACCCTGAGCACTGAGCACTGAGGACCCTGAGTACTGAGCACCGAGCACCCCGAGCACTGAGCACCCAGCACCCTGAGTACTGAGCACCGAGCTCCCCGAGCACTGAGCACCCTGAGTACTGAGCACCCAGCACCCTTAGTACTGAGCACCCAGCACCCCGAGAATGAGCACCCTGAGCACTGAGCACCCAGCACCCTGAGTACTGAGTACCCAGCACCCTAAGCACTGACGACCCAGCACCCTGAACATTGAGCACCCAGCACCCTGAGTACTGAGCACCCAGCACCCTGAGTACTGAACACCCAGCACCCTTAGCACTGAGCACTGAGGACCCAGCACCCTGAGCACTGAGCACTGAGCACCCAGCCCCCTGAGCACTGAGTACCCAGCACCCCGAGCACTGAGTACCCAGCACCCTGAGCCCCCAGCACCCTGAGCACTGAGCACCCTGAGCACTGAGCACTGAGCACCCAGCACCCTGAGTACTGAGCAGCCAACACTCTGAGCAAAGAGCACCCAGCACGCTGAGTACTGAGGACTGAGCACCCAGCACCCTGAGCACTGAGCACTGAGCACCCAGCACCCCGAGTACTGAGCACCCAGCACCCTGAGCCCTGAGCACCCTGAGCACTGAGCACCCTGAGCACTGAGCACTGAGCACCCAGCACCCTGAGTACTGAGCACCCAACACTCTGAGCACTGAGCACCCAGCACCCTGAGCACTGAGCACCCAGCACCCTGAGCACGGAGCACAAAGCACCCTGAGTACTGAGCACTCAGCACCCTGAGCACTGAGCACCCAGCACCCTGAGCACTGAGCACCCAGCACCCTGAGCACGGAGCACAAAGCACCCTGAGTACTGAGCACCCAACACCCAGAGTACTGAGCACCCAGCACCCTGAGCACTGAGCACCCAGCACCCTGAGTACTGAGCACCCAGCACCCTGAGTACTGAACACCCAGCACCCTGAGCACTGAGCACTGAGCACCCTGAGCACTGAGTACTGGGCAATGAGCACCCTGAGCACTGAGCACCCAGCACCCCGAGTACTGAGCACCCAGCACCCCGAGCACTGATCACCCAGCGCCCCGAGCACTGAGCACCCAGCACCCCGAGCACTGAGCACTGAGCACTGAGCACCCTGAGAACTGAGCACCCAGCACCCCGAGTACTGAGCACTGAGCACCCTGAGTACTGAGCAGCAAGCAACCCGATTACTGAGCACTGAGCACTCTGAGTACTGAGCACCCACCACCCTGAGCACTGAGCACCCAGCACCCTGAGTACTGAGCACTGAGAACCCTGAGTACTGAGCACCGAGCACCCTGAGTACTGAGCACCCAGCACCCTGATCACTGAGCACGGAGCACCCCGAGGACTGAGCACCCAGCACCCTGAGCACTGAGCACCCAGCACCTTGAGTACTGAGCACCGAGCACCCCGAGCACTGAGCACCCAGCACCCTGAGTACTGAGCACCCTGCACCCTGAGCACTGAGCACGCAGCACACCGAGCACTGAGCACCCAGCATCCTGAGTACTGAGCACAGAGCACCCTGAGCACTGAGCACCCAGCACCCTGAGTACTGAGCACCCAGCACCCTGAGTACTGAGCAACCAGCACCCTGAGCACTGAGCACTGAGCACCCAGCACCCTGAGCACTGAGCACTGAGCACCCAGCACCACAGCCCTGAGCACCCAGCACCCCGAGCACTGAGCACCCAGCACCCTGAGAAACAGAGCACCCAGCACCCTGAGCACTGAGGACCCAGCACCCTGAGTACTGAGCACCCAGCACCCTGAGTACTGAGCACTCAGCACCCTGAGTACTGAGCACCGAGCACCCCGAGCACTGAGCACCCAGCACCCTGAGCACAGAGCACCCGGAGGACTGAGCACCCAGCACCATGAGCACTTTGCACCGATCACCCTGAGCACTAAGCACCCAGCACCCCGAGCACTGAGCACCCAGCACCCTGAGTACTGAGAACCCAGCACCCCGAGTACTGAGCACCCAGCACCCTGAGTACTGAGCACCCAGCACCCCGAGCACTGAGCACCCAGCACCCTGAGTACTGAGCACCCTGATTACTGAGCACTGAGCACCGAGCATCCTGAGTACTGAGCACACTGAGGACTGAGCACCCAGCACCCTGAGCACTGAGCACCCAGCACCCTGAGTACTGAGCACTGATCACCCTGAGCGCTGAGCACCCAGCACCCCGAGCACTGAGCACCCAGCACCCTGAGCACTGAGCACTGAGCACCCAGCACCCCGAGTGCTGAGCACCCAGCACCCAGAGCACTGAGCACCCTGAGCACTGAGCACCCTGAGCACTGAGCACTGAGCACCCAGCACCCAGAGTACTGAGCACCCAACACTCTGAGCACTGAGCACCCAGCACGCAGAGTACTGAGCACTGAGCACACAGCACCCTGAGTACTGAGCACCCAGCACCCCGAGCACTGAGCACCCAGCGCCCCGAGCACTGAGCACCCAGCACCCCGAGCACTGAGCACCCAGCACCCCGAGGACTGAGCACTGAGCACCCTGAGTACTGAGCACCCAGCACCCTGAGCACTGAGCACCCTGAGTACTGAACACTGAGCACCCAGCACCCCGAGCACTGAGCACTCAGCACCCTGTGTACTGAGCACTGAGTACCCAGTACCCCGTGCACTGAGACCCAGCACCCTGAGCACTGAGCACCCAGCACCCCGAGTACTGAGCACCCAGCAGCCCGAGCACTGTGCACCCAGCACCCCGAGCACTGAGCACCCAGCACCCTGAGTACTGAGCACCCAGCACCCCGAGCACTGAGCACCCAGCACCCCGAGCTCTGAGCACCCAGCACCCCGAGCACTGAGAAACGAGAACCCCGAGCACTGTGCACCCAGCACCCTGAGAACTGAGCACCCAGCACCCTGAGCACTGAGCACCCAGCACCCCTTGCACTGAGCACCCAGCACCCGGAGTACTGAGCACGCAGCACCCTGAGTACTGAGCACCCAGCACCCCGAGCACTGAGCACCCAGCACCCTGAGCACTGAGCACCCAGGACCCTGAGTACTGAGCACCCAGCACCCCGAGCACTGAGCACCCAGCACCCTGAGTACTGAGCACCGAGCACCCCGAGCACTGAGCACCAAGCACCCCGAGCACTGAGAACCCAGCACCCTGCGTACTGAGCACGGAGCACCCCGAGCACTGAGCACCCAGCACCCTGAGTACTGAGCACCGAGCACCCCGAGCACTGAGCACCCAGCACCCTGAGTACTGAGCACGGAGCACCCTGAGTACTGTGCACCCAGCACCCCGAGCACTTAGCACCCAGCACCCTTAGTACTGAGCACCCAGCACCCTGAGTACTGAGCACCCAGCACCCTGAGTACTGAGCACCCAGCACCCTGAGTACTGAGCACCCAGCACCCTGAGCACTGAGCACCCAGCAACCTACGTACTGAGCACCCAGCACTCTGAGCACTGAGCACCCAGCACCCCGAGCACTGAGCACCCAGCACCCCGAGCACTGAGCACTGAGCACCCTGAGCACTGAGCACCCAGCACCCCGAGTACTGAGCACTGAGCACCCTGAGTACTGAGCACCCAGCACCCCGAGTACTGAGCACTGAGCACCCTGAGTACTGAGCACCCAGCACCCTGAGCACTGAGCACTGAGAACCCTGAGTACTGAGCACCGACCACCCAGAGAACTGAGCACCCAGCACCCCGAGCACTGAACACCCTGAGCTCTTAGCACCCTGAGTACTGAGCACCCAGCACCCTGAGTACTGAGCACCCAGCACCCTGAGTACTGAGCACTGAGCACCCAGCACCCCGAGCACTGAGCACTCAGTACCCTGTGTACTGAGCACTGAGTACCCAGTACCCCGTGCACTGAGACCCAGCACCCTGAGCACTGAGCACCCAGCACAACGAATACTGAGCACCCAGCACCCTGAGTACTGAACACCCAGCACCCAGAGCACTGAGCACTGAGCACCCAGCACCCTGAGCACTGAGCACTGAGCAACCAGCACCCTGAGCACTGAGCACCCAGCACCCTGAGCACTGAGAACCCTGAGCACTGAGCAATGAGCACCCAGCACCCTGAGTACTGAGCACCCAACACTCTGAGCACTGAGCACCCTGCACGCTGAGTACTGAGCACCCAGCACCCCGAGCACTGAGCACCCAGCACCCTGTGTACTGAGCACCGAGCACCCCGAGCACTGAGCACCCAGCACCCTGAGTACTGAGCACCCAGCACCCCGAGAATGAGCACCCAGCACCCCGAGCACTGAGCACCCAGCACCCTGAGCACTGAGCACCCAGCACCCTGAGTACTGAGCACCCAGCACCCCGAGCACTGAGCACCCAGCACCCTGAGTACTGAGCACCCTGAGTACTGAGCACCCAGCAACCTGAGTACTGAGCACCCTGCACCCCGAGCACTGAGCTCCCTGAGTACTGAGCACCCAGCACCCTGAGCACTGAGCACCCAGCACCCTGAGTACTGAGCACTGAGCACCCAGAGAACTGAGCACCCAGCACCCCGAGGACTGAGCACCCAGCACCCTGTGCACTGAGCACTGAGCATCCAGCACCCCGAGCACTGAGCACCCTGAGCTCTTAGCACCCAGAGTACTGAGCACCCAGCACCCTGAGTACGGAGCACCCAGCACCCTGAGCACTGAGCACCCAGCACCCTGAGCACTGAGCACACAGCACCCCGAGCACTGAGCACCCAGCACCCTGAGCACTGAGCACCCAGCACCCCGAGCACTGAGCACCCAGCACCCTGAGCACTGAGCACCCAGCACCCTGAGTACTGAGCACCCTGATTACTGAGCACTGAGCACCGAGCATCCTGAGTACTGAGCACACTGAGGACTGAGCACCCAGCACCCTGAGCACTGAGCACCCAGCACCCTGAGTACTGAGCACTGATCACCCTGAGCACTGAGCACCCAGCACCCCGAGCACTGAGCACCCAGCACCCTGAGCACTGAGCACCCAGCACCCCGAGCACTGAGCACCCAGCACACCGAGCACTGAGCACTGAGCACCCTGAGCACTGAGCACCCAGCACCCCGAGTACTGAGCACTGAGCACCCTGAGTACTGAGCACCCAGCACCCCGAGTACTGAGCACTGAGCACCCTGAGTACTGAGCACCCAGCACCCTGAGCACTGAGCACTGAGAACCCTGAGTACTGAGCACCGAGCACCCAGAGAACTGAGCACCCAGCACCCCGAGCACTGAGCACCCTGAGCTCTTAGCACCCTGAGTACTGAGCACCCAGCACCCTGAGTACTGAGCACCCAGCAACCTGAGCACTGAGCACCCAGCACCCCGAGCACTGAGCACCCAGCACCCTGAGTACTGAGCACTGAGCACCCAGCACCCCGAGCACTGAGCACTCAGCACGCTGTGTACTGAGCACTGAGTACCCAGTACCCCGTGCACTGAGACCCAGCACCCTGAGCACTGAGCACCCAGCACCCCGAGTACTGAGCCCCCAGCAGCCCGAGCACTGTGCACCCAGCACCCCGAGCACTGAACACCCAGCACCCTGAGTACTGAGCACCCAGCACCCCGAGCACTGAGCACCCAGCACCCCGAGCTCTGAGCACCCAGCACCCCGAGCACTGAGCAACGAGAACCCACGAGCACTGTGCACCCAGCACCCTGAGAACTGAGCACCCAGCACCCTGAGTACTGAGCACCCAGCATCCTGAGCACTGAGTACTGAGCAGCCCAAGCACTGAGCACCCAGCACCCTGAGCACTGAGCACGCAGCACCCCTTGCACTGAGCACCCAGCACCCGGAGTACTGAGCACGCAGCACCCTGAGTACTGAGCACCCAGCACCCCGAGCACTGAGCACCCAGCACCCTGAGCACTGAGCACCCAGGACCCTGAGTACTGAGCACCCAGCACCCCGAGCACTGAGCACCCAGCACCCTGAGTACTGAGCACCGAGCACCCTGAGCACTGAGCACCAAGCACCCTGAGCACTGAGAACCCAGCACCCTGAGTACTGAGCACGGAGCACCCCGAGCACTGAGCACCCAGCACCCTGAGTACTGAGCACCGAGCACCCCGAGCACTGAGCACCCAGCACCCTGAGTACTGAGCACGGAGCACCCTGAGTACTGTGCACCCAGCACCCCGAGCACTTAGCACCCAGCACCCTGAGTACTGAGCATCCAGCACTCTGAGCACTGAGCATCCAGCACCCTGAGCACTGAGCACCCAGCATTCTGAGTACTGAGAACCGAACACCCCGAGCACTGAGCACCCAGCACCTTGAGCACTGAGCACCCTGAGTACTGAGCACCCAGCACCCTGAGCACTGAGCACCCAGCACCCCGAGTACTGAGCACCGAGCACCCCGAGAACTGAGCACCCAGCACCCCGAGCACTGAGCACTGTGCACCCTGAGCACTGAGCACCCAGCACCCCGAGTACTGAGCACTGACCACCCTAAGAACTGAGCACCCAGCACCCCGAGTACTGAGAACCGAGCACCCCGAGCACTGAGCACCCAGCACCTTGAGCACTGAGCACCCTGAGTACTGAGCACCCAGCACCCTGAGCACTGAGCACCCAGCACCCCGAGTACTGAGCACCGAGCACCCCGAGAACTGAGCACCCAGCACCCCGAGCACTGAGCACTGTGCACCCTGAGCACTGAGCACCCAGCAACCCGAGTACTGAGCACTGACCACCCTAAGTACTGAGCACCCAGCACCCCGAGTACTGAGCACTGAGCACCATGAGTACTGAGCACCCAGCACCCTGAGCACTGAGCACTGAGGACCCTGAGTACTGAGCACCGAGCACCCCGAGCACTGAGCACCCAGCACCCTGAGTACTGAGCACCGAGCTCCCCGAGCACTGAGCACCCTGAGTACTGAGCACCCAGCACCCTTAGTACTGAGCACCCAGCACCCCGAGAATGAGCACCCTGAGCACTGAGCACCCAGCACCCTGAGTACTGAGTACCCAGCACCCTAAGCACTGACGACCCAGCACCCTGAACATTGAGCACCCAGCACCCTGAGTACTGAGCACCCAGCACCCTGAGTACTGAACACCCAGCACCCTTAGCACTGAGCACTGAGGACCCAGCACCCTGAGCACTGAGCACTGAGCACCCAGCCCCCTGAGCACTGAGTACCCAGCACCCCGAGCACTGAGTACCCAGCACCCTGAGCCCCCAGCACCCTGAGCACTGAGCACCCTGAGCACTGAGCACTGAGCACCCAGCACCCTGAATACTGAGCAGCCAACACTCTGAGCAAAGAGCACCCAGCACGCTGAGTACTGAGCACTGAGCACCCAGCACCCTGAGCACTGAGCACTGAGCACCCAGCACCCCGAGTACTGAGCACCCAGCACCCTGAGCCCTGAGCAACCTGAGCACTGAGCACCCTGAGCACTGAGCACTGAGCACCCAGCACCCTGAGTACTGAGCACCCAACACTCTGAGCACTGAGCACCCAGCACGCAGAGTACTGAGCACTGAGCACACAGCACCCTGAGTACTGAGCACCCAGCACCCCGAGCACTGAGCACCCAGCACGCAGAGTACTGAGCACTGAGCACACAGCACCCTGAGTACTGAGCACCCAGCACCCCGAGCACTGAGCACCCAGCGCCCCGAGCACTGAGCACCCAGCACCCCGAGCACTGAGCACTGAGCACACTGAGCACTGAGCACCCAGCACCCCGAGTACTGAGCACTGACCACCCTGAGTACTGAGCACCCAGCACCCCGAGGACTGAGCACTGAGCACCCTGAGTACTGAGCACCCAGCACCCTGAGCACTGAGCACCCTGAGGACTGAGCACCTAGCACCCTGAGTACTGATCACCCAGCACCCTGAGTACTGAGCACCGATCACCCTGAGCACTGAGCACCCAGCACCCCGAGCACTGAGCACCCAGCACCCTGAGCACTGAGCACCCAGCACCCTGAGCACTGAGCACCCAGCACCCTGAGCACGGAGCACAAAGCACCCTGAGTACTGAGCACTCAGCACCCTGAGCACTGAGCACCCAGCACCCTGAGCACTGAGCACCCAGCACCCTGAGCACGGAGCACAAAGCACCCTGAGTACTGAGCACCCAACACCCAGAGTACTGAGCACCCAGCACCCTGAGCACTGAGCACCCAGCACCCTGAGTACTGAGCACCCAGCACCCTGAGTACTGAACACCCAGCACCCTGAGCACTGAGCACTGAGCACCCTGAGCACTGAGTACTGGGCAATGAGCACCCTGAGCACTGAGCACCCAGCACCCCGAGTACTGAGCACCCAGCACCCCGAGCACTGATCACCCAGCGCCCCGAGCACTGAGCACCCAGCACCCCGAGCACTGAGCACTGAGCACCCTGAGAACTGAGCACCCAGCACCCCGAGTACTGAGCACTGAGCACCCTGAGTACTGAGCAGCAAGCAACCCGATTACTGAGCACTGAGCACTCTGAGTACTGAGCACCCACCACCCTGAGCACTGAGCACACAGCAACCTGAGTACTGAGCACTGAGAACCCTGAGTACTGAGCACCGAGCACCCTGAGTACTGAGCACCCAGCACCCTGATCACTGAGCACGGAGCACCCCGAGGACTGAGCACCCAGCACCCTGAGCACTGAGCACCCAGCACCTTGAGTACTGAGCACCGAGCACCCCGAGCACTGAGCACCCAGCACCCTGAGTACTGAGCACCCTGCACCCTGAGCACTGAGCACGCAGCACACCGAGCACTGAGCACCCAGCATCCTGAGTACTGAGCACAGAGCACCCTGAGCACTGAGCACCCAGCACCCTGAGCACTGAGCACTGAGCACCCAGCACCACAGCCCTGAGCACCCAGCACCCCGAGCACTGAGCACCCAGCACCCTGAGAAACAGAGCACCCAGCACCCTGAGCACTGAGGACCCAGCACCCTGAGTACTGAGCACCCAGCACCCTGAGTACTGAGCACTCAGCACCCTGAGTACTGAGCACCGAGCACCCCGAGCACTGAGCACCCAGCACCCTGAGCACAGAGCACCCGGAGGACTGAGCACCCAGCACCATGAGCACTTTGCACCGATCACCCTGAGCACTAAGCACCCAGCACCCCGAGCACTGAGCACCCAGCACCCTGAGTACTGAGAACCCAGCACCCCGAGTACTGAGCACCCAGCACCCTGAGTACTGAGCACCCAGCACCCCGAGCACTGAGCACCCAGCACCCTGAGTACTGAGCACCCTGATTACTGAGCACTGAGCACCGAGCATCCTGAGTACTGAGCACACTGAGGACTGAGCACCCAGCACCCTGAGCACTGAGCACCCAGCACCCTGAGTACTGAGCACTGATCACCCTGAGCACTGAGCACCCAGCACCCCGAGCACTGAGCACCCAGCACCCTGAGCACTGAGCACTGAGCACCCAGCACCCCGAGTACTGAGCACCCAGCACCCAGAGCACTGAGCACCCTGAGCACTGAGCACCCTGAGCACTGAGCACTGAGCACCCAGCACCCAGAGTACTGAGCACCCAACACTCTGAGCACTGAGCACCCAGCACGCAGAGTACTGAGCACTGAGCACACAGCACCCTGAGTACTGAGCACCCAGCACCCCGAGCACTGAGCACCCAGCGCCCCGAGCACTGAGCACCCAGCACCCCGAGCACTGAGCACCCAGCACCCCGAGGACTGAGCACTGAGCACCCTGAGTACTGAGCACCCAGCACCCTTAGCACTGAGCACCCTGAGTACTGAACACTGAGCACCCAGCACCCCGAGCACTGAGCACTCAGCACCCTGTGTACTGAGCACTGAGTACCCAGTACCCCGTGCACTGAGACCCAGCACCCTGAGCACTGAGCACCCAGCACCCCGAGTACTGAGCACCCAGCAGCCCGAGCACTGTGCACCCAGCACCCCGAGCACTGAGCACCCAGCACCCTGAGTACTGAGCACCCAGCACCCCGAGCACTGAGCACCCAGCACCCCGAGCTCTGAGCACCCAGCACCCCGAGCACTGAGAAACGAGAACCCCGAGCACTGTGCACCCAGCACCCTGAGAACTGAGCACCCAGCACCCTGAGCACTGAGCACCCAGCACCCCTTGCACTGAGCACCCAGCACCCGGAGTACTGAGCACGCAGCACCCTGAGTACTGAGCACCCAGCACCCCGAGCACTGAGCACCCAGCACCCTGAGCACTGAGCACCCAGGACCCTGAGTACTGAGCACCCAGCACCCCGAGCACTGAGCACCCAGCACCCTGAGTACTGAGCACCGAGCACCCCGAGCACTGAGCACCAAGCACCCCGAGCACTGAGAACCCAGCACCCTGCGTACTGAGCACGGAGCACCCCGAGCACTGAGCACCCAGCACCCTGAGTACTGAGCACCGAGCACCCCGAGCACTGAGCACCCAGCACCCTGAGTACTGAGCACGGAGCACCCTGAGTACTGTGCACCCAGCACCCCGAGCACTTAGCACCCAGCACCCTTAGTACTGAGCACCCAGCACCCTGAGTACTGAGCACCCAGCACCCTGAGTACTGAGCACCCAGCACCCTGAGTACTGAGCACCCAGCACCCTGAGCACTGAGCACCCAGCAACCTGCGTACTGAGCACCCAGCACTCTGAGCACTGAGCACCCAGCACCCCGAGCACTGAGCACCCAGCACCCCGAGCACTGAGCACTGAGCACCCTGAGCACTGAGCACCCAGCACCCCGAGTACTGAGCACTGAGCACCCTGAGTACTGAGCACCCAGCACCCCGAGTACTGAGCACTGAGCACCCTGAGTACTGAGCACCCAGCACCCTGAGCACTGAGCACTGAGAACCCTGAGTACTGAGCACCGACCACCCAGAGAACTGAGCACCCAGCACCCCGAGCACTGAACACCCTGAGCTCTTAGCACCCTGAGTACTGAGCACCCAGCACCCTGAGTACTGAGCACCCAGCACCCTGAGCACTGAGCACCCAGTACCCCGTGCACTGAGACCCAGCACCCTGAGCACTGAGCACCCAGCACAACGAATACTGAGCACCCAGCACCCTGAGTACTGAACACCCAGCACCCAGAGCACTGAGCACTGAGCACCCAGCACCCTGAGCACTGAGCACTGAGCAACCAGCACCCTGAGCACTGAGCACCCAGCACCCTGAGCACTGAGAACCCTGAGCACTGAGCAATGAGCACCCAGCACCCTGAGTACTGAGCACCCAACACTCTGAGCACTGAGCACCCTGCACGCTGAGTACTGAGCACCCAGCACCCCGAGCACTGAGCACCCAGCACCCTGTGTACTGAGCACCGAGCACCCCGAGCACTGAGCACCCAGCACCCTGAGTACTGAGCACCCAGCACCCCGAGAATGAGCACCCAGCACCCCGAGCACTGAGCACCCAGCACCCTGAGCACTGAGCACCCAGCACCCTGAGTACTGAGCACCCAGCACCCCGAGCACTGAGCACCCAGCACCCTGAGTACTGAGCACCCTGAGTACTGAGCACCCAGCAACCTGAGTACTGAGCACCCTGCACCCCGAGCACTGAGCTCCCTGAGTACTGAGCACCCAGCACCCTGAGCACTGAGCACCCAGCACAATGAGTACTGAGCACTGAGCACCCAGAGAACTGAGCACCCAGCACCCCGAGGACTGAGCACCCAGCACCCTGTGCACTGAGCACTGAGCATCCAGCACCCCGAGCACTGAGCACCCTGAGCTCTTAGCACCCAGAGTACTGAGCACCCAGCACCCTGAGTACGGAGCACCCAGCACCCTGAGCACTGAGCACCCAGCACCCTGAGCACTGAGCACACAGCACCCCGAGCACTGAGCACCCAGCACCCTGAGCACTGAGCACCCAGCACCCCGAGCACTGAGCACCCAGCACCCTGAGCACTGAGCACCCAGCACCCCGAGCACTGAGCACTGAGCACCATGAGTACTGAGCACCCAGCACCCCGAGTACTGAGCACTGAGCACCATGAGTACTGAGCACCCAGCACCCTGAGCACTGAGCACTGAGAACCCTGAGTACTGAGCAACGAGCACCCCGAGCACTGAGCACCCAGCACCCTGAGTACAGAGCACCGAGCTCCCCGAGCACTGAGCACCCTGAGTACTGAGCACCCAGCACCCTGAGTACTGAGCACCCAGCACCCCGAGAATGAGCACCCTGAGCACTGAGTACCCAGCACCATGAGTACTGAGCACCGAGCACCCTGAGAACTGAGCACCCAGCACCCTGAGTACTGAGCACCCAGCACCCTGAGTACTCAGCACCCAGCACCCTGAGCACTGAGCACCCAGCAACCTGAGTACTGAGCACCCAGCACTCTGAGCACTGAGCACCCAGCACCCCGAGCACTGAGCACCCAGCACACCGAGCACTGAGCACTGAGCACCCTGAGCACTGAGCACCCAGCACCCCGAGTACTGAGCACTGAGCACCCTGAGTACTGAGCACCCAGCACCCCGAGTACTGAGCACTGAGCACCCTGAGTACTGAGCACCCAGCACCCTGAGCACTGAGCACTGAGAACCCTGAGTACTGAGCACCGAGCACCCAGAGAACTGAGCACCCAGCACCCCGAGCACTGAGCACCCTGAGCTCTTAGCACCCTGAGTACTGAGCACCCAGCACCCCGAGTACTGAGCACCCAGCAACCTGAGCACTGAGCACCCAGCACCCCGAGCACTGAGCACCCAGCACCCTGAGTACTGAGCACTGAGCACCCAGCACCCCGAGCACTGAGAACCCAGCACCCTGCGTACTGAGCACGGAGCACCCCGAGCACTGAGCACCCAGCACCCTGAGTACTGAGCACCGAGCACCCCGAGCACTGAGCACCCAGCACCCTGAGTACTGAGCACGGAGCACCCTGAGTACTGTGCACCCAGCACCCCGAGCACTTAGCACCCAGCACCCTTAGTACTGAGCACCCAGCACCCTGAGTACTGAGCACACAGCACCCTGAGTACTGAGCACCCAGCACCCTGAGTACTGAGCACCCAGCACCCCGAGCACTTAGCACCCAGCACCCTTAGTACTGAGCACCCAGCACCCCGAGCACTGAGCACCCAGCACCCCGAGCACTGAGCACTGAGCACCCTGAGCACTGAGCACCCAGCACCCCGAGTACTGAGCACTGAGCACCCTGAGTACTGAGCACCCAGCACCCCGAGTACTGAGCACTGAGCACCCTGAGTACTGAGCACCCAGCACCCTGAGCACTGAGCACTGAGAACCCTGAGTACTGAGCACCGAGCACCCAGAGAACTGAGCACCCAGCACCCCGAGCACTGAACACCCTGAGCTCTTAGCACCCTGAGTACTGAGCACCCAGCACCCTGAGTACTGAGCACCCAGCACCCTGAGCACTGAGCACCCAGCACCCCGAGCACTGAGCACCCAGCACCCTGAGTACTGAGCACTGAGCACCCAGCACCCCGAGCACTGAGCACTCAGCACCCTGTGTACTGAGCACTGAGTACCCAGTACCCCGTGCACTGAGACCCAGCACCCTGAGCACTGAGCACCCAGCACCCCGAATACTGAGCACCCAGCACCCTGAGTACTGAACACCCAGCACCCACAGCACTGAGGACTGAGCACCCAGCACCCTGAGCACTGAGCACTGAGCACCCAGCACCCTGAGCACCCAGCACCCTGAGCACTGAGAACCCTGAGCACTGAGCAATGAGCACCCAGCACCCTGAGTACTGAGCACCCAACACTCTGAGCACTGAGCACCCTGCACGCTGAGTACTGAGCAACCAGCACCCCGAGCACTGAGCACCCAGCACCCTGTGTACTGAGCACCGAGCACCCCGAGCACTGAGCACCCAGCACCCTGAGTACTGAGCACCCAGCACGCCGAGAATGAGCACCCAGCACCCCGAGCACTGAGCACACAGCACCCTGAGCACTGAGCACCCAGCACCCTGAGTACTGAGCACCCAGCACCCCGAGCACTGAGCACCCAGCACCCTGAGTACTGAGCACCCTGAGTACTGAGCACCCAGCAACCTGAGTACTGAGCACCCTGCACCCTGAGCACTGAGCTCCCTGAGTACTGAGCACCCAGCACCCTGAGCACTGAGCACCCAGCACCCTGAGTACTGAGCACTGAGCACCCAGAGAACTGAGCACCCAGCACCCCGAGGACTGAGCACCCAGCACCCTGTGCACTGAGCACTGAGCATCCAGCACCCCGAGCACTGAGCACCCTGAGCTCTTAGCACCCAGAGTACTGAGCACCCAGCACCCTGAGTACGGAGCACCCAGCACCCTGAGCACTGAGCACCCAGCACCCTGAGTACTGAGCACCCAGCACCCTGAGTACTGAGCACCGAGCACCCCGAGCACTGAGCACCCAGCACCCTGAGCACTGAGCACCCAGCACCCCGAGCACTGAGCACTGAGCACCATGAGTACTGAGCACCCAGCACCCCGAGTACTGAGCACTGAGCACCATGAGTCCTGAGCACCCAGCACCCTGAGCACTGAGCACTGAGAACCCTGAGTACTGAGCAACGAGCACCCCGAGCACTGAGCACCCAGCACCCTGAGTACAGAGCACCGAGCTCCCCGAGCACTGAGCACCCTGAGTACTGAGCACCCAGCACCCTGAGTACTGAGCAGCCAGCACCCCGAGAATGAGCACCCTGAGCACTGAGTACCCAGCACCATGAGTACTGAGCACCGAGCACCCTGAGCACTGAGCACCCAGCACCCTGAGTACTGAGCACCCAGCACCCTGAGTACTGAGCACCCAGCACCCTGAGCACTGAGCACCCAGCAACCTGAGTACTGAGCACCCAGCACTCTGAGCACTGAGCACCCAGCACCCCGAGCACTGAGCACCCAGCACACCGAGCACTGAGCACTGAGCACCCTGAGCACTGAGCACCCAGCACCCCGAGTACTGAGCACTGAGCACCCTGAGTACTGAGCACCCAGCACCCCGAGTACTGAGCACTGAGCACCCTGAGTACTGAGCACCCAGCACCCTGAGCACTGAGCACTGAGAACCCTGAGTACTGAGCACCGAGCACCCAGAGAACTGAGCACCCAGCACCCCGAGCACTGAGCACCCTGAGCTCTTAGCACCCTGAGTACTGAGCACCCAGCACCCTGAGTACTGAGCACCCAGCAACCTGAGCACTGAGCACCCAGCACCCCGAGCACTGAGCACCCAGCACCCTGAGTACTGAGCACTGAGCACCCAGCACCCCGAGCACTGAGCACTCAGCACGCTGAGTACTGAGCACTGAGTACCCAGTACCCCGTGCACTGAGACCCAGCACCCTGAGCACTGAGCACCCAGCACCCCGAGTACTGAGCACCCAGCAGCCCGAGCACTGTGCACCCAGCACCCCGAGCACTGAACACCCAGCACCCTGAGTACTGAGCACCCAGCACCCCGAGCACTGAGCACCCAGCACCCCGAGCTCTGAGCACCCAGCACCCCGAGCACTGAGCAACGAGAACCCACGAGCACTGTGCACCCAGCAGCCTGAGAACTGAGCACCCAGCACCCTGAGTACTGAGCACCCAGCATCCTGAGCACTGAGTACTGAGCAGCCCAAGCACTGAGCACCCAGCACCCTGAGCACTGAGCACGCAGCACCCCTTGCACTGAGCACCCAGCACCCGGAGTACTGAGCACGCAGCACCCTGAGTACTGAGCACCCAGCACCCCGAGCACTGAGCACCCAGCACCCTGAGCACTGAGCACCCAGGACCCTGAGTACTGAGCACCCAGCACCCCGAGCACTGAGCACCCAGCACCCTGAGTACTGAGCACCGAGCACCCCGAGCACTGAGCACCAAGCACCCTGAGCACTGAGAACCCAGCACCCTGAGTACTGAGCACGGAGCACCCCAAGCACTGAGCACCCAGCACCCTGAGTACTGAGCACCGAGCACCCCGAGCACTGAGCACCCAGCACCCTGAGTACTGAGCACGGAGCACCCTGAGTACTGTGCACCCAGCACCCCGAGCACTTAGCACCCAGCACCCTGAGTACTGAGCATCCAGCACTCTGAGCACTGAGCATCCAGCACCCTGAGCACTGAGCACCCAGCACTCTGAGTACTGAGAACCGAACACCCCGAGCACTGAGCACCCAGCACCTTGAGCACTGAGCACCCTGAGTACTGAGCACCCAGCACCCTGAGCACTGAGCACCCAGCACCCCGAGTACTGAGCACCGAGCACCCCGAGAACTGAGCACCCAGCACCCCGAGCACTGAGCACTGTGCACCCTGGGCACTGAGCACCCAGCACCCCGAGTACTGAGCACTGACCACCCTAAGAACTGAGCACCCAGCACCCCGAGTACTGAGAACCGAGCACCCCGAGCACTGAGCACCCAGCACCTTGAGCACTGAGCACCCTGAGTACTGAGCACCCAGCACCCTGAGCACTGAGCACCCAGCACACCGAGTACTGAGCACCAAGCACCCCGAGAACTGAGCACCCAGCACCCCGAGCACTGAGCACTGTGCACCCTGAGCACTGAGCACCCAGCACCCCGAGTACTGAGCACCCAGCACCCCGAGTACTGAGCACTGAGCACCATGAGTACTGAGCACCCAGCACCCTGAGCACTGAGCACTGAGGACCCTGAGTACTGAGCACCGAGCACCCCGAGCACTGAGCACCCAGCACCCTGAGTACTGAGCACCGAGCTCCCCGAGCACTGAGCACCCTGAGTACTGAGCACCCAGCACCCTTAGTACTGAGCACCCAGCACCCCGAGAATGAGCACCCTGAGCACTGAGCACCCAGCAACCTGAGTACTGAGCACCCAGCACCCTAAGCACTGACGACCCAGCACCCTGAACATTGAGCACCCAGCACCCTGAGTACTGAGCACCCAGCACCCTGAGTACTGAACACCCAGCACCCTTAGCACTGAGCACTGAGCACCCAGCACCCTGAGCACTGAGCACTGAGCACCCAGCCCCCTGAGCACTGAGTACCCAGCACCCCGAGCACTGAGTACCCAGCACCCTGAGCCCCCAGCACCCTGAGCACTGAGCACCCTGAGCACTGAGCACTGAGCACCCAGCACCCTGAGTACTGAGCAGCCAACACTCTGAGCAAAGAGCACCCAGCACGCTGAGTACTGAGCACTGAGCACCCAGCACCCTGAGCACTGAGCACTGAGCACCCAGCACCCCGAGTACTGAGCACCCAGCACCCTGAGCCCTGAGCACCCTGAGCACTGAGCACCCTGAGCACAGAGCACTGAGCACCCAGCACCCTGAGTACTGAGCACCCAACACTCTGAGCACTGAGCACCCAGCACGCAGAGTACTGAGCACTGAGCACACAGCACCCTGAGTACTGAGCACCCAGCACCCCGAGCACTGAGCACCCAGCGCCCCGAGCACTGAGCACCCAGCACCCCGAGCACTGAGCACACTGAGCACTGAGCACCCAGCACCCCGAGTACTGAGCACTGACCACCCTGAGTACTGAGCACCCAGCACCCCGAGGACTGAGCACTGAGCACCCTGAGTACTGAGCACCCAGCACCCTGAGCACTGAGCACCCTGAGGACTGAGCACCTAGCACCCTGAGTACTGATCACCCAGCAACCTGAGTACTGAGCACCGATCACCCTGAGCACTGAGCACCCAGCACCCCGAGCACTGAGCACCCAGCACCCTGAGCACTGAGCACCCAGCACCCTGAGCACTGAGCACCCAGCACCCTGAGCACGGAGCACAAAGCACCCTGAGTACTGAGCACTCAGCACCCTGAGCACTGAGCACCCAGCACCCTGAGCACTGAGCACCCAGCACCCTGAGCACTGAGCACCCAGCACCCTGAGCACGGAGCACAAAGCACCCTGAGTACTGAGCACCCAATACCCAGAGTACTGAGCACCCAGCACCCTGAGCACTGAGCACCCAGCACCCTGAGTACTGAGCACCCAGCACCCTGAGTACTGAACACCCAGCACCCTGAGCACTGAGCACTGAGCACCCTGAGCACTGAGTACTGGGCAATGAGCACCCTGAGCACTGAGCACCCAGCACCCCGAGTACTGAGCACCCAGCACCCCGAGCACTGATCACCCAGCGCCCCGAGCACTGAGCACCCAGCACCCCGAGCACTGAGCACTGAGCACCCTGAGCACTGAGCACCCAGCACCCCGAGTACTGAGCACTGAGCACCCTGAGTACTGAGCAGCATGCAACCCGATTACTGAGCACTGAGCACACTGAGTACTGAGCACCCACCACCCTGAGCACTGAGCACCCAGCACCCTGAGTACTGAGCACTGAGAACCCTGAGTACTGAGCACCGAGCACCCTTAGTACTGAGCACCCAGCACCCTGATCACTGAGCACGGAGCACCCCGAGGACTGAGCACCCAGCACCCTGAGCACTGAGCACCCAGCACCTTGAGTACTGAGCACCGAGCACCGCGAGCACTGAGCACCCAGCACCCTGAGTACTGAGCACCCTGCACCCTGAGCACTGAGCACCCAGCACCCTGAGCACTGAGCACGCAGCACACCGAGCACTGAGCACCCAGCATCCTGAGTACTGAGCACAGAGCACCCTGAGCACTGAGCACCCAGCACCCTGAGTACTGAGCACCCAGCACCCTGAGTACTGAGCAACCAGCACCCTGAGCACTGAGCACTGAGCACCCAGCACCCTGAGCACTGAGCACTGAGCACCCAGCCCCACAGCCCTGAGCACCCAGCACCCCGAGCACTGAGCACCCAGCACCCTGAGAAACAGAGCACCCAGCACCCTGAGCACTGAGGACCCAGCACCCTGAGTACTGAGCACCCAGCACCCTGAGTACTGAGCACTCAGCACCCTGAGTACTGAGCACCGAGCACCCCGAGCACTGAGCACCCAGCACCCTGAGCACAGAGCACCCGGAGGACTGAGCACCCAGCACCATGAGCACTTTGCACCGATCACCCTGAGCACTAAGCACCCAGCACCCCGAGTACTGAGCACCCAGCACCCTGAGTACTGAGCACCCAGCACCCCGAGCACTGAGCACCCAGCACCCTGAGTACTGAGCACCCTGATTACTGAGCACTGAGCACCGAGCATCCTGAGTACTGAGCACACTGAGGACTGAGCACCCAGCACCCTGAGCAGTGAGCACCCAGCACCCTGAGTACTGAGCACTGATCACCCTGAGCACTGAGCACCCAGCACCCCGAGCACTGAGCACCCAGCACCCTGAGCACTGAGCACTGAGCACCCAGCACCCCGAGTACTGAGCACCCAGCACCCTGAGCACTGAGCACCCTGAGCACTGAGCACCCTGAGCACTGAGCACTGAGCACCCAGCACCCTGAGTACTGAGCACCCAACACTCTGAGCACTGAGCACCCAGCACGCAGAGTACTGAGCACTGAGCACACAGCACCCTGAGTACTGAGCACCCAGCACCCCGAGCACTGAGCACCCAGCGCCCCGAGCACTGAGCACCCAGCACCCCGAGCACTGAGCACCCAGCACCCCGAGGACTGAGCACTGAGCACCCTGAGTACTGAGCACCCAGCACCCTGAGCACTGAGAACCCTGAGTACTGAGCACCGAGCACCCTGAGTACTGAGCACCCAGCACCCTGAGCACTGAGCACAGAGCACCCCGAGGACTGAGCACCCAGCACCCTGAGCACTGAACACCCAGCACCTTGAGTACTGAGCACCGAGCACCCCGAGTACAGAGCACCGAGCACCCAGAGTACTGAGCACCCAGCACGCTGAGCACTGAGCACCCAGCACCCTGAGC
The DNA here is from genome assembly GCF_018167655.1 of Microtus oregoni. Lineage (NCBI taxonomy): Eukaryota > Metazoa > Chordata > Mammalia > Rodentia > Cricetidae > Microtus > Microtus oregoni. The sequence goes on from NW_024543601.1 coordinate 37,437, forward strand.
ACTGAGCACCCAGCACCCCGAGCACTGAGCACCCAGCACCCTGAGTACTGAGCACCCAACACCCAGAGTAATGAGCACCCAGCACCCTGAGAACTGAGCACCCAGTACCCTGAGTACTGAGCACCCAGCACCCTGAGTACTGAGCACCCAGCACTCTGAGCACTGAGCACTGAGCACCCAGCACCCTGAGCACTGAGCACTGAGCACCCAGCACCCCGAGCACTGAGCACCCAGCACCCCGAGCACTGAGCACACAGCGCCCTGAGCACTGAGCACCCAGCACCCTGAGCACTGAGCACCCAGCCCCCTTAGTACTGAGCACCCAGCACCCTGAGTACTGAGCACCCAGCACCCTGAGCACTGAGAAACCTGAGGACTGAGCACCCAGCACCCCGAGCACTGAGCACCCAGCACCCTGAGCACTGAGCACCCTGAGGACTGAGCACCCAGCACCCTGAGCACTGAGCACCCAGCACCCTGAGTACTGAGCACCGATCACCCTGAGCACTGAGCACCCAGCACCCTGAGCACTGAGCACCCAGCACCCTGAGTACTGAGCAACTTGAGTACTGAGCACCGATCACCCGGAGCACTGAGCACCCAGCACCCTGAGTATTGAGCACCCAGCACCCAGAGCACTGAGCAACCTGAGAACTGAGCACTGAGCACCCTGAGTACTGAGCACTGAGCACCCTGAGTTCTGAGCACCCAGCACACTGAGTACTGATTACCCAGCACCCTGAGCACTGAGCACCCAGCACCCTGAGTACTGAGCACCGAGCACCCTGAGTACTGAGCACCCAGCACCCTGAGTACTGAGCACCCAGCACCCTGAGCACTGAGCACCCAGCACCCTGAGTTCTGAGCACCCAGCACCCTGAGTACTGATTACCCAGCACCCTAAGCACTGAGCACCCAGCACCCTGAGTACTGAGCACCGAGCACCCTGAGTACTGAGCACCCAGCACCCTGAGTACTGAGCACCCAGCACCCTGAGCACTGAGAACCCAGCACCCTGAGTACTGAGCACCCAGCACCCTGAGTACTGAGCACCCAGCACCCCGAGAATGAGCACCCTGAGCACTGAGTACCCAGCACCATGAGTACTGAGCACCGAGCACCCTGAGCACTGAGCACCCAGCACCCTGAGTACTGAGCACCCAGCACCCTGAGTACTGAGCACCCAGCACCCTGAGCACTGAGCACCCAGCAACCTGAGTACTGAGCACCCAGCACTCTGAGCACTGAGCACCCAGCACCCCGAGCACTGAGCACCCAGCACACCGAGCACTGAGCACTGAGCACCCTGAGCACTGAGCACCCAGCACCCCGAGTACTGAGCACTGAGCACCCTGAGTACTGAGCACCCAGCACCCCGAGTACTGAGCACTGAGCACCCTGAGTACTGAGCACCCAGCACCCTGAGCACTGAGCACTGAGCACTGAGAACCCTGAGTACTGAGCACCGAGCACCCAGAGAACTGAGCACCCAGCACCCCGAGCACTGATCACCCAGCGCCCCGAGCACTGAGCACCCAGCACCCCGAGCACTGAGCACTGAGCACCGTGAGCACTGAGCACCCAGCACCCCGAGTACTGAGCACTGAGCACCCTGAGTACTGAGCAGCAAGCAACCCGATTACTGAGCACTGAGCACACTGAGTACTGAGCACCCACCACCCTGAGCACTGAGCACCCAGCACCCTGAGTACTGAGCACTGAGAACCCTGAGTACTGAGCACCGAGCACCCTGAGTACTGAGCACCCAGCACCCTGATCACTGAGCACGGAGCACCCCGAGGACTGAGCACCCAGCACCCTGAGCACTGAGCACCCAGCACCTTGAGTACTGAGCACCGAGCACCGCGAGCACTGAGCACCCAGCACCCTGAGTACTGAGCACCCTGCACCCTGAGCACTGAGCACCCAGCACCCTGAGCACTGAGCACGCAGCACACCGAGCACTGAGCACCCAGCATCCTGAGTACTGAGCACAGAGCACCCTGAGCACTGAGCACCCAGCACCCTGAGTACTGAGCACCCAGCACCCTGAGTACTGAGCAACCAGCACCCTGAGCACTGAGCACTGAGCACCCACCACCCTGAGCACTGAGCACTGAGCACCCAGCACCACAGCCCTGAGCACCCAGCACCCCGAGCACTGAGCACCCAGCACCCTGAGAAACAGAGCACCCAGCACCCTGAGCACTGAGGACCCAGCACCCTGAGTACTGAGCACCCAGCACCCTGAGTACTGAGCACTCAGCACCCTGAGTACTGAGCACCGAGCACCCCGAGCACTGAGCACCCAGCACCCTGAGCACAGAGCACCCAGAGGACTGAGCACCCAGCACCATGAGCACTTTGCACCGATCACCCTGAGCACTAAGCACCCAGCACCCCGAGTACTGAGCACCCAGCACCCTGAGTACTGAGCACCCAGCACCCCGAGCACTGAGCACCCAGCACCCTGAGTACTGAGCACCCTGATTACTGAGCACTGAGCACCGAGCATCCTGAGTACTGAGCACACTGAGGACTGAGCACCCAGCACCCTGAGCAGTGAGCACCCAGCACCCTGAGTACTGAGCACTGATCACCCTGAGCACTGAGCACCCAGCACCCCGAGCACTGAGCACCCAGCACCCTGAGCACTGAGCACTGAGCACCCAGCACCCCGAGTACTGAGCACCCAGCACCCTGAGCACTGAGCACCCTGAGCACTGAGCACCCTGAGCACTGAGCACTGAGCACCCAGCACCCTGAGTACTGAGCACCCAACACTCTGAGCACTGAGCACCCAGCACGCAGAGTACTGAGCACTGAGCACACAGCACCCTGAGTACTGAGCACCCAGCACCCCGAGCACTGAGCACCCAGCGCCCCGAGCACTGAGCACCCAGCACCCCGAGCACTGAGCACCCAGCACCCCGAGGACTGAGCACTGAGCACCCTGAGTACTGAGCACCCAGCACCCTGAGCACTGAGAACCCTGAGTACTGAGCACCGAGCACCCTGAGTACTGAGCACCCAGCACCCTGAGCACTGAGCACAGAGCACCCCGAGGACTGAGCACCCAGCACCCTGAGCACTGAACACCCAGCACCTTGAGTACTGAGCACCGAGCACCCCGAGTACAGAGCACCGAGCACCCAGAGTACTGAGCACCCAGCACCCTGAGCACTGAGCACCCAGCACCCTGAGCACTGAGCACCCAGCACCCCGAGCACTGAGCACCCAGCACCCTGAGTACTGAGCACCCAACACCCAGAGTAATGAGCACCCAGCACCCTGAGAACTGAGCACCCAGGACCCTGAGTACTGAGCACCCAGCACCCTGAGTACTGAGCACCCAGCACCCTGAGCACTGAGCACTGAGCACCCAGCACCCTGAGCACTGAGCACTGAGCACCCAGCACCCCGAGCACTGAGCACCCAGCACCCCGAGCACTGAGCACACAGCGCCCTGAGCACTGAGCACCCAGCACCCTGAGCACTGAGCACCCAGCCCCCTTAGTACTGAGCACCCAGCACCCTGAGTACTGAGCACCCAGCACCCTGAGCACTGAGAAACCTGAGGACTGAGCACCCAGCACCCCGAGCACTGAGCACCCAGCACCCTGAGCACTGAGCACCCTGAGGACTGAGCACCCAGCACCCTGAGCACTGAGCACCCAGCACCCTGAGTACTGAGCACCGATCACCCTGAGCACTGAGCACCCAGCACCCTGAGCACTGAGCACCCAGCACCCTGAGTACTGAGCAACCTGAGTACTGAGCACCGATCACCCGGAGCACTGAGCACCCAGCACCCTGAGTATTGAGCACCCAGCACCCAGAGCACTGAGCAACCTGAGAACTGAGCACTGAGCACCCTGAGTACTGAGCACTGAGCACCCTGAGTTCTGAGCACCCAGCACCCTGAGTACTGATTACCCAGCACCCTGAGCACTGAGCACCCAGCACCCTGAGTACTGAGCACCGAGCACCCTGAGTACTGAGCACCCAGCACCCTGAGTACTGAGCACCCAGCACCCTGAGCACTGAGCACCCAGCACCCTGAGTTCTGAGCACCCAGCACCCTGAGTACTGATTACCCAGCACCCTGAGCACTGAGCACCCAGCACCCTGAGTACTGAGCACCGAGCACCCTGAGTACTGAGCACCCAGCACCCTGAGTACTGAGCACCCAGCACCCTGAGCACTGAGAACCCAGCACCCTGAGTACTGAGCACCCAGCACCCTGAGTACTGAGCACCCAGCACCCCGAGAATGAGCACCCTGAGCACTGAGTACCCAGCACCATGAGTACTGAGCACCGAGCACCCTGAGCACTGAGCACCCAGCACCCTGAGTACTGAGCACCCAGCACCCTGAGTACTGAGCACCCAGCACCCTGAGCACTGAGCACCCAGCAACCTGAGTACTGAGCACCCAGCACTCTGAGCACTGAGCACCCAGCACCCCGAGCACTGAGCACCCAGCACACCGAGCACTGAGCACTGAGCACCCTGAGCACTGAGCACCCAGCACCCCGAGTACTGAGCACTGAGCACCCTGAGTACTGAGCACCCAGCACCCCGAGTACTGAGCACTGAGCACCCTGAGTACTGAGCACCCAGCACCCTGAGCACTGAGCACTGAGAACCCTGAGTACTGAGCACCGAGCACCCAGAGAACTGAGCACCCAGCACCCCGAGCACTGAGCACCCTGAGCTCTTAGCACCCTGAGTACTGAGCACCCAGCACCCTGAGTACTGAGCACCCAGCAACCTGAGCACTGAGCACCCAGCACCCCGAGCACTGAGCACCCAGCACCCTGAGTACTGAGCACTGAGCACCCAGCACCCCGAGCACTGAGCACTCAGCACGCTGTGTACTGAGCACTGAGTACCCAGTACCCCGTGCACTGAGACCCAGCACCCTGAGCACTGAGCACCCAGCACCCCGAGTACTGAGCACCCAGCAGCCCGAGCACTGTGCACCCAGCACCCCGAGCACTGAACACCCAGCACCCTGAGTACTGAGCACCCAGCACCCCGAGCACTGAGCACCCAGCACCCCGAGCTCTGAGCACCCAGCACCCCGAGCACTGAGCAACGAGAACCCACGAGCACTGTGCACCCAGCAGCCTGAGAACTGAGCACCCAGCACCCTGAGTACTGAGCACCCAGCATCCTGAGCACTGAGTACTGAGCAGCCCAAGCACTGAGCACCCAGCACCCTGAGCACTGAGCACGCAGCACCCCTTGCACTGAGCACCCAGCACCCGGAGTACTGAGCACGCAGCACCCTGAGTACTGAGCACCCAGCACCCCGAGCACAGAGCACCCAGCACCCTGAGCACTGAGCACCCAGGACCCTGAGTACTGAGCACCCAGCACCCCGAGCACTGAGCACCCAGCACCCTGAGTACTGAGCACCGAGCACCCCGAGCACTGAGCACCAAGCACCCTGAGCACTGAGAACCCAGCACCCTGAGTACTGAGCACGGAGCACCCCAAGCACTGAGCACCCAGCACCCTGAGTACTGAGCACCGAGCACCCCGAGCACTGAGCACCCAGCACCCTGAGTACTGAGCACGGAGCACCCTGAGTACTGTGCACCCAGCACCCCGAGCACTTAGCACCCAGCACCCTGAGTACTGAGCATCCAGCACTCTGAGCACTGAGCATCCAGCACCCTGAGCACTGAGCACCCAGCACTCTGAGTACTGAGAACCGAACACCCCGAGCACTGAGCACCCAGCACCTTGAGCACTGAGCACCCTGAGTACTGAGCACCCAGCACCCTGAGCACTGAGCACCCAGCACCCCGAGTACTGAGCACCGAGCACCCCGAGAACTGAGCACCCAGCACCCCGAGCACTGAGCACTGTGCACCCTGAGCACTGAGCACCCAGCACCCCGAGTACTGAGCACTGACCACCCTAAGAACTGAGCACCCAGCACCCCGAGTACTGAGAACCGAGCACCCCGAGCACTGAGCACCCAGCACCTTGAGCACTGAGCACCCTGAGTACTGAGCACCCAGCACCCTGAGCACTGAGCACCCAGCACCCCGAGTACTGAGCACCGAGCACCCCGAGAACTGAGCACCCAGCACCCCGAGCACTGAGCACTGTGCACCCTGAGCACTGAGCACCCAGCACCCCGAGTACTGAGCACCCAGCACCCCGAGTACTGAGCACTGAGCACCATGAGTACTGAGCACCCAGCACCCTGAGCACTGAGCACTGAGGACCCTGAGTACTGAGCACCGAGCACCCCGAGCACTGAGCACCCAGCACCCTGAGTACTGAGCACCGAGCTCCCCGAGCACTGAGCACCCTGAGTACTGAGCACCCAGCACCCTTAGTACTGAGCACCCAGCACCCCGAGAATGAGCACCCTGAGCACTGAGCACCCAGCACCCTGAGTACTGAGCACCCAGCACCCTAAGCACTGACGACCCAGCACCCTGAACATTGAGCACCCAGCACCCTGAGTACTGAGCACCCAGCACCCTGAGTACTGAACACCCAGCACCCTTAGCACTGAGCACTGAGCACCCAGCACCCTGAGCACTGAGCACTGAGCACCCAGCCCCCTGAGCACTGAGTACCCAGCACCCCGAGCACTGAGTACCCAGCACCCTGAGCCCCCAGCACCCTGAGCACTGAGCACCCTGAGCACTGAGCACTGAGCACCCAGCACCCTGAGTACTGAGCAGCCAACACTCTGAGCAAAGAGCACCCAGCACGCTGAGTACTGAGCACTGAGTACCCAGCACCCTGAGCACTGAGCACTGAGCACCCAGCACCCCGAGTACTGAGCACCCAGCACCCTGAGCCCTGAGCACCCTGAGCACTGAGCACCCTGAGCACTGAGCACTGAGCACCCAGCACCCTGAGTACTGAGCACCCAACACTCTGAGCACTGAGCACCCAGCACGCAGAGTACTGAGCACTGAGCACACAGCACCCTGAGTACTGAGCACCCAGCACCCCGAGCACTGAGCACCCAGCGCCCCGAGCACTGAGCACCCAGCACCCCGAGCACTGAGCACTGAGCACACTGAGCACTGAGCACCCAGCACCCCGAGTACTGAGCACTGACCACCCTGAGTACTGAGCACCCAGCACCCCGAGGACTGAGCACTGAGCACCCTGAGTACTGAGCACCCAGCACCCTGAGCACTGAGCACCCTGAGGACTGAGCACCTAGCACCCTGAGTACTGATCACCCAGCACCCTGAGTACTGAGCACCGATCACATTGAGCACTGAGCACCCAGCACCCCGAGCACTGAGCACCCAGCACCCTGAGCACTGAGCACCCAGCACCCTGAGCACTGAGCACCCAGCACCCTGAGCACGGAGCACAAAGCACCCTGAGTACTGAGCACTCAGCACCCTGAGCACTGAGCACCCAGCACCCTGAGCACTGAGCACCCAGCACCCTGAGCACGGAGCACAAAGCACCCTGAGTACTGAGCACCCAACACCCAGAGTACTGAGCACCCAGCACCCTGAGCACTGAGCACCCAGCACCCTGAGTACTGAGCACCCAGCACCCTGAGTACTGAACACCCAGCACCCTGAGCACTGAGCACTGAGCACCCTGAGCACTGACTACTGGGCAATGAGCACCCTGAGCACTGAGCACCCAGCACCCCGAGTACTGAGCACCCAGCACCCCGAGCACTGATCACCCAGCGCCCCGAGCACTGAGCACCCAGCACCCCGAGCACTGAGCACTGAGCACCCTGAGCACTGAGCACCCAGCACCCCGAGTACTGAGCACTGAGCACCCTGAGTACTGAGCAGCAAGCAACCCGATTACTGAGCACTGAGCACACTGAGTACTGAGCACCCACCACCCTGAGCACTGAGCACCCAGCACCCTGAGTACTGAGCACTGAGAACCCTGAGTACTGAGCACCGAGCACCCTGAGTACTGAGCACCCAGCACCCTGAGTACTGAGCAACCAGCACCCTGAGCACTGAGCACTGAGCACCCAGCACCCTGAGCACTGAGCACTGAGCACCCAGCACCACAGCCCTGAGCACCCAGCACCCCGAGCACTGAGCACCCAGCACCCTGAGAAACAGAGCACCCAGCACCCTGAGCACTGAGGACCCAGCACCCTGAGTACTGAGCACCCAGCACCCTGAGTACTGAGCACTCAGCACCCTGAGTACTGAGCACCGAGCACCCCGAGCACTGAGCACCCAGCACCCTGAGCACAGAGCACCCGGAGGACTGAGCACCCAGCACCATGAGCACTTTGCACCGATCACCCTGAGCACTAAGCACCCAGCACCCCGAGTACTGAGCACCCAGCACCCTGAGTACTGAGCACCCAGCACCCCGAGCACTGAGCACCCAGCACCCTGAGTACTGAGCACCCTGATTACTGAGCACTGAGCACCGAGCATCCTGAGTACTGAGCACACTGAGGACTGAGCACCCAGCACCCTGAGCACTGAGCACCCAGCACCCTGAGTACTGAGCACTGATCACCCTGAGCACTGAGCACCCAGCACCCCGAGCACTGAGCACCCAGCACCCTGAGCACTGAGCACTGAGCACCCAGCACCCCGAGTACTGAGCACCCAGCACCCTGAGCACTGAGCACCCTGAGCACTGAGCACCCTGAGCACTGAGCACTGAGCACCCAGCACCCTGAGTACTGAGCACCCAACACTCTGAGCACTGAGCACCCAGCACGCAGAGTACTGAGCACTGAGCACACAGCACCCTGAGTACTGAGCACCCAGCACCCCGAGCACTGAGCACCCAGCGCCCCGAGCACTGAGCACCCAGCACCCCGAGCACTGAGCACCCAGCACCCCGAGGACTGAGCACTGAGCACCCTGAGTACTGAGCACCCAGCACCCTGAGCACTGAGAACCCTGAGTACTGAGCACCGAGCACCCTGAGTACTGAGCACCCAGCACCCTGAGCACTGAGCACAGAGCACCCCGAGGACTGAGCACCCAGCACCCTGAGCACTGAACACCCAGCACCTTGAGTACTGAGCACCGAGCACCCCGAGTACAGAGCACCGAGCACCCAGAGTACTGAGCACCCAGCACGCTGAGCACTGAGCACCCAGCACCCTGAGCACTGAGCACCCAGCACCCCGAGCACTGAGCACCCAGCACCCTGAGTACTGAGCACCCAACACCCAGAGTAATGAGCACCCAGCACCCTGAGAACTGAGCACCCAGTACCCTGAGTACTGAGCACCCAGCACCCTGAGTACTGAGCACCCAGCACTCTGAGCACTGAGCACTGAGCACCCAGCACCCTGAGCACTGAGCACTGAGCACCCAGCACCCCGAGCACTGAGCACCCAGCACCCCGAGCACTGAGCACACAGCGCCCTGAGCACTGAGCACCCAGCACCCTGAGCACTGAGCACCCAGCCCCCTTAGTACTGAGCACCCAGCACCCTGAGTACTGAGCACCCAGCACCCTGAGCACTGAGAAACCTGAGGACTGAGCACCCAGCACCCCGAGCACTGAGCACCCAGCACCCTGAGCACTGAGCACCCTGAGGACTGAGCACCCAGCACCCTGAGCACTGAGCACCCAGCACCCTGAGTACTGAGCACCGATCACCCTGAGCACTGAGCACCCAGCACCCTGAGCACTGAGCACCCAGCACCCTGAGTACTGAGCAACCTGAGTACTGAGCACCGATCACCCGGAGCACTGAGCACCCAGCACCCTGAGTATTGAGCACCCAGCACCCAGAGCACTGAGCAACCTGAGAACTGAGCACTGAGCACCCTGAGTACTGAGCACTGAGCACCCTGAGTTCTGAGCACCCAGCACACTGAGTACTGATTACCCAGCACCCTGAGCACTGAGCACCCAGCACCCTGAGTACTGAGCACCGAGCACCCTGAGTACTGAGCACCCAGCACCCTGAGTACTGAGCACCCAGCACCCTGAGCACTGAGCACCCAGCACCCTGAGTTCTGAGCACCCAGCACCCTGAGTACTGATTACCCAGCACCCTGAGCACTGAGCACCCAGCACCCTGAGTACTGAGCACCGAGCACCCTGAGTACTGAGCACCCAGCACCCTGAGTACTGAGCACCCAGCACCCTGAGCACTGAGAACCCAGCACCCTGAGTACTGAGCACCCAGCACCCTGAGTACTGAGCACCCAGCACCCCGAGAATGAGCACCCTGAGCACTGAGTACCCAGCACCATGAGTACTGAGCACCGAGCACCCTGAGCACTGAGCACCCAGCACCCTGAGTACTGAGCACCCAGCACCCTGAGTACTGAGCACCCAGCACCCTGAGCACTGAGCACCCAGCAACCTGAGTACTGAGCACCCAGCACTCTGAGCACTGAGCACCCAGCACCCCGAGCACTGAGCACCCAGCACACCGAGCACTGAGCACTGAGCACCCTGAGCACTGAGCACCCAGCACCCCGAGTACTGAGCACTGAGCACCCTGAGTACTGAGCACCCAGCACCCCGAGTACTGAGCACTGAGCACCCTGAGTACTGAGCACCCAGCACCCTGAGCACTGAGCACTGAGAACCCTGAGTACTGAGCACCGAGCACCCAGAGAACTGAGCACCCAGCACCCCGAGCACTGATCACCCAGCGCCCCGAGCACTGAGCACCCAGCACCCCGAGCACTGAGCACTGAGCACCCTGAGCACTGAGCACCCAGCACCCCGAGTACTGAGCACTGAGCACCCTGAGTACTGAGCAGCAAGCAACCCGATTACTGAGCACTGAGCACACTGAGTACTGAGCACCCACCACCCTGAGCACTGAGCACCCAGCACCCTGAGTACTGAGCACTGAGAACCCTGAGTACTGAGCACCGAGCACCCTGAGTACTGAGCACCCAGCACCCTGATCACTGAGCACGGAGCACCCCGAGGACTGAGCACCCAGCACCCTGAGCACTGAGCACCCAGCACCTTGAGTACTGAGCACCGAGCACCGCGAGCACTGAGCACCCAGCACCCTGAGTACTGAGCACCCTGCACCCTGAGCACTGAGCACCCAGCACCCTGAGCACTGAGCACGCAGCACACCGAGCACTGAGCACCCAGCATCCTGAGTACTGAGCACAGAGCACCCTGAGCACTGAGCACCCAGCACCCTGAGTACTGAGCACCCAGCACCCTGAGTACTGAGCAACCAGCACCCTGAGCACTGAGCACTGAGCACCCACCACCCTGAGCACTGAGCACTGAGCACCCAGCACCACAGCCCTGAGCACCCAGCACCCCGAGCACTGAGCACCCAGCACCCTGAGAAACAGAGCACCCAGCACCCTGAGCACTGAGGACCCAGCACCCTGAGTACTGAGCACCCAGCACCCTGAGTACTGAGCACTCAGCACCCTGAGTACTGAGCACCGAGCACCCCGAGCACTGAGCACCCAGCACCCTGAGCACAGAGCACCCAGAGGACTGAGCACCCAGCACCATGAGCACTTTGCACCGATCACCCTGAGCACTAAGCACCCAGCACCCCGAGTACTAAGCACCCAGCACCCTGAGTACTGAGCACCCAGCACCCCGAGCACTGAGCACCCAGCACCCTGAGTACTGAGCACCCTGATTACTGAGCACTGAGCACCGAGCATCCTGAGTACTGAGCACACTGAGGACTGAGCACCCAGCACCCTGAGCAGTGAGCACCCAGCACCCTGAGTACTGAGCACTGATCACCCTGAGCACTGAGCACCCAGCACCCCGAGCACTGAGCACCCAGCACCCTGAGCACTGAGCACTGAGCACCCAGCACCCCGAGTACTGAGCACCCAGCACCCTGAGCACTGAGCACCCTGAGCACTGAGCACCCTGAGCACTGAGCACTGAGCACCCAGCACCCTGAGTACTGAGCACCCAACACTCTGAGCACTGAGCACCCAGCACGCAGAGTACTGAGCACTGAGCACACAGCACCCTGAGTACTGAGCACCCAGCACCCCGAGCACTGAGCACCCAGCGCCCCGAGCACTGAGCACCCAGCACCCCGAGCACTGAGCACCCAGCACCCCGAGGACTGAGCACTGAGCACCCTGAGTACTGAGCACCCAGCACCCTGAGCACTGAGAACCCTGAGTACTGAGCACCGAGCACCCTGAGTACTGAGCACCCAGCACCCTGAGCACTGAGCACAGAGCACCCCGAGGACTGAGCACCCAGCACCCTGAGCACTGAACACCCAGCACCTTGAGTACTGAGCACCGAGCACCCCGAGTACAGAGCACCGAGCACCCAGAGTACTGAGCACCCAGCACCCTGAGCACTGAGCACCCAGCACCCTGAGCACTGAGCACCCAGCACCCCGAGCACTGAGCACCCAGCACCCTGAGTACTGAGCACCCAACACCCAGAGTAATGAGCACCCAGCACCCTGAGAACTGAGCACCCAGGACCCTGAGTACTGAGCACCCAGCACCCTGAGTACTGAGCACCCAGCACCCTGAGCACTGAGCACTGAGCACCCAGCACCCTGAGCACTGAGCACTGAGCACCCAGCACCCCGAGCACTGAGCACCCAGCACCCCGAGCACTGAGCACACAGCGCCCTGAGCACTGAGCACCCAGCACCCTGAGCACTGAGCACCCAGCCCCCTTAGTACTGAGCACCCAGCACCCTGAGTACTGAGCACCCAGCACCCTGAGCACTGAGAAACCTGAGGACTGAGCACCCAGCACCCCGAGCACTGAGCACCCAGCACCCTGAGCACTGAGCACCCTGAGGACTGAGCACCCAGCACCCTGAGCACTGAGCACCCAGCACCCTGAGTACTGAGCACCGATCACCCTGAGCACTGAGCACCCAGCACCCTGAGCACTGAGCACCCAGCACCCTGAGTACTGAGCAACCTGAGTACTGAGCACCGATCACCCGGAGCACTGAGCACCCAGCACCCTGAGTATTGAGCACCCAGCACCCAGAGCACTGAGCAACCTGAGAACTGAGCACTGAGCACCCTGAGTACTGAGCACTGAGCACCCTGAGTTCTGAGCACCCAGCACCCTGAGTACTGATTACCCAGCACCCTGAGCACTGAGCACCCAGCACCCTGAGTACTGAGCACCGAGCACCCTGAGTACTGAGCACCCAGCACCCTGAGTACTGAGCACCCAGCACCCTGAGCACTGAGCACCCAGCACCCTGAGTTCTGAGCACCCAGCACCCTGAGTACTGATTACCCAGCACCCTGAGCACTGAGCACCCAGCACCCTGAGTACTGAGCACCGAGCACCCTGAGTACTGAGCACCCAGCACCCTGAGTACTGAGCACCCAGCACCCTGAGCACTGAGAACCCAGCACCCTGAGTACTGAGCACCCAGCACCCTGAGTACTGAGCACCCAGCACCCCGAGAATGAGCACCCTGAGCACTGAGTACCCAGCACCATGAGTACTGAGCACCGAGCACCCTGAGCACTGAGCACCCAGCACCCTGAGTACTGAGCACCCAGCACCCTGAGTACTGAGCACCCAGCACCCTGAGCACTGAGCACCCAGCAACCTGAGTACTGAGCACCCAGCACTCTGAGCACTGAGCACCCAGCACCCCGAGCACTGAGCACCCAGCACACCGAGCACTGAGCACTGAGCACCCTGAGCACTGAGCACCCAGCACCCCGAGTACTGAGCACTGAGCACCCTGAGTACTGAGCACCCAGCACCCCGAGTACTGAGCACTGAGCACCCTGAGTACTGAGCACCCAGCACCCTGAGCACTGAGCACTGAGAACCCTGAGTACTGAGCACCGAGCACCCAGAGAACTGAGCACCCAGCACCCCGAGCACTGAGCACCCTGAGCTCTTAGCACCCTGAGTACTGAGCACCCAGCACCCTGAGTACTGAGCACCCAGCAACCTGAGCACTGAGCACCCAGCACCCCGAGCACTGAGCACCCAGCACCCTGAGTACTGAGCACTGAGCACCCAGCACCCCGAGCACTGAGCACTCAGCACGCTGTGTACTGAGCACTGAGTACCCAGTACCCCGTGCACTGAGACCCAGCACCCTGAGCACTGAGCACCCAGCACCCCGAGTACTGAGCACCCAGCAGCCCGAGCACTGTGCACCCAGCACCCCGAGCACTGAACACCCAGCACCCTGAGTACTGAGCACCCAGCACCCCGAGCACTGAGCACCCAGCACCCCGAGCTCTGAGCACCCAGCACCCCGAGCACTGAGCAACGAGAACCCACGAGCACTGTGCACCCAGCAGCCTGAGAACTGAGCACCCAGCACCCTGAGTACTGAGCACCCAGCATCCTGAGCACTGAGTACTGAGCAGCCCAAGCACTGAGCACCCAGCACCCTGAGCACTGAGCACGCAGCACCCCTTGCACTGAGCACCCAGCACCCGGAGTACTGAGCACGCAGCACCCTGAGTACTGAGCACCCAGCACCCCGAGCACAGAGCACCCAGCACCCTGAGCACTGAGCACCCAGGACCCTGAGTACTGAGCACCCAGCACCCCGAGCACTGAGCACCCAGCACCCTGAGTACTGAGCACCGAGCACCCCGAGCACTGAGCACCAAGCACCCTGAGCACTGAGAACCCAGCACCCTGAGTACTGAGCACGGAGCACCCCAAGCACTGAGCACCCAGCACCCTGAGTACTGAGCACCGAGCACCCCGAGCACTGAGCACCCAGCACCCTGAGTACTGAGCACGGAGCACCCTGAGTACTGTGCACCCAGCACCCCGAGCACTTAGCACCCAGCACCCTGAGTACTGAGCATCCAGCACTCTGAGCACTGAGCATCCAGCACCCTGAGCACTGAGCACCCAGCACTCTGAGTACTGAGAACCGAACACCCCGAGCACTGAGCACCCAGCACCTTGAGCACTGAGCACCCTGAGTACTGAGCACCCAGCACCCTGAGCACTGAGCACCCAGCACCCCGAGTACTGAGCACCGAGCACCCCGAGAACTGAGCACCCAGCACCCCGAGCACTGAGCACTGTGCACCCTGAGCACTGAGCACCCAGCACCCCGAGTACTGAGCACCCAGCACCCCGAGTACTGAGCACTGAGCACCATGAGTACTGAGCACCCAGCACCCTGAGCACTGAGCACTGAGGACCCTGAGTACTGAGCACCGAGCACCCCGAGCACTGAGCACCCAGCACCCTGAGTACTGAGCACCGAGCTCCCCGAGCACTGAGCACCCTGAGTACTGAGCACCCAGCACCCTTAGTACTGAGCACCCAGCACCCCGAGAATGAGCACCCTGAGCACTGAGCACCCAGCACCCTGAGTACTGAGCACCCAGCACCCTAAGCACTGACGACCCAGCACCCTGAACATTGAGCACCCAGCACCCTGAGTACTGAGCACCCAGCACCCTGAGTACTGAACACCCAGCACCCTTAGCACTGAGCACTGAGCACCCAGCACCCTGAGCACTGAGCACTGAGCACCCAGCCCCCTGAGCACTGAGTACCCAGCACCCCGAGCACTGAGTACCCAGCACCCTGAGCCCCCAGCACCCTGAGCACTGAGCACCCTGAGCACTGAGCACTGAGCACCCAGCACCCTGAGTACTGAGCAGCCAACACTCTGAGCAAAGAGCACCCAGCACGCTGAGTACTGAGCACTGAGTACCCAGCACCCTGAGCACTGAGCACTGAGCACCCAGCACCCCGAGTACTGAGCACCCAGCACCCTGAGCCCTGAGCACCCTGAGCACTGAGCACCCTGAGCACTGAGCACTGAGCACCCAGCACCCTGAGTACTGAGCACCCAACACTCTGAGCACTGAGCACCCAGCACGCAGAGTACTGAGCACTGAGCACACAGCACCCTGAGTACTGAGCACCCAGCACCCCGAGCACTGAGCACCCAGCGCCCCGAGCACTGAGCACCCAGCACCCCGAGCACTGAGCACTGAGCACACTGAGCACTGAGCACCCAGCACCCCGAGTACTGAGCACTGACCACCCTGAGTACTGAGCACCCAGCACCCCGAGGACTGAGCACTGAGCACCCTGAGTACTGAGCACCCAGCACCCTGAGCACTGAGCACCCTGAGGACTGAGCACCTAGCACCCTGAGTACTGATCACCCAGCACCCTGAGTACTGAGCACCGATCACATTGAGCACTGAGCACCCAGCACCCCGAGCACTGAGCACCCAGCACCCTGAGCACTGAGCACCCAGCACCCTGAGCACTGAGCACCCAGCACCCTGAGCACGGAGCACAAAGCACCCTGAGTACTGAGCACTCAGCACCCTGAGCACTGAGCACCCAGCACCCTGAGCACTGAGCACCCAGCACCCTGAGCACGGAGCACAAAGCACCCTGAGTACTGAGCACCCAACACCCAGAGTACTGAGCACCCAGCACCCTGAGCACTGAGCACCCAGCACCCTGAGTACTGAGCACCCAGCACCCTGAGTACTGAACACCCAGCACCCTGAGCACTGAGCACTGAGCACCCTGAGCACTGACTACTGGGCAATGAGCACCCTGAGCACTGAGAACCCAGCACCCCGAGTACTGAGCACCCAGCACCCCGAGCACTGATCACCCAGCGCCCCGAGCACTGAGCACCCAGCACCCCGAGCACTGAGCACTGAGCACCCTGAGCACTGAGCACCCAGCACCCCGAGTACTGAGCACTGAGCACCCTGAGTACTGAGCAGCAAGCAACCCGATTACTGAGCACTGAGCACACTGAGTACTGAGCACCCACCACCCTGAGCACTGAGCACCCAGCACCCTGAGTACTGAGCACTGAGAACCCTGAGTACTGAGCACCGAGCACCCTGAGTACTGAGCACCCAGCACCCTGAGTACTGAGCAACCAGCACCCTGAGCACTGAGCACTGAGCACCCAGCACCCTGAGCACTGAGCACTGAGCACCCAGCACCACAGCCCTGAGCACCCAGCACCCCGAGCACTGAGCACCCAGCACCCTGAGAAACAGAGCACCCAGCACCCTGAGCACTGAGGACCCAGCACCCTGAGTACTGAGCACCCAGCACCCTGAGTACTGAGCACTCAGCACCCTGAGTACTGAGCACCGAGCACCCCGAGCACTGAGCACCCAGCACCCTGAGCACAGAGCACCCGGAGGACTGAGCACCCAGCACCATGAGCACTTTGCACCGATCACCCTGAGCACTAAGCACCCAGCACCCCGAGTACTGAGCACCCAGCACCCTGAGTACTGAGCACCCAGCACCCCGAGCACTGAGCACCCAGCACCCTGAGTACTGAGCACCCTGATTACTGAGCACTGAGCACCGAGCATCCTGAGTACTGAGCACACTGAGGACTGAGCACCCAGCACCCTGAGCACTGAGCACCCAGCACCCTGAGTACTGAGCACTGATCACCCTGAGCACTGAGCACCCAGCACCCCGAGCACTGAGCACCCAGCACCCTGAGCACTGAGCACTGAGCACCCAGCACCCCGAGTACTGAGCACCCAGCACCCTGAGCACTGAGCACCCTGAGCACTGAGCACCCTGAGCACTGAGCACTGAGCACCCAGCACCCTGAGTACTGAGCACCCAACACTCTGAGCACTGAGCACCCAGCACGCAGAGTACTGAGCACTGAGCACACAGCACCCTGAGTACTGAGCACCCAGCACCCCGAGCACTGAGCACCCAGCGCCCCGAGCACTGAGCACCCAGCACCCCGAGCACTGAGCACCCAGCACCCCGAGGACTGAGCACTGAGCACCCTGAGTACTGAGCACCCAGCACCCTGAGCACTGAGAACCCTGAGTACTGAGCACCGAGCACCCTGAGTACTGAGCACCCAGCACCCTGAGCACTGAGCACAGAGCACCCCGAGGACTGAGCACCCAGCACCCTGAGCACTGAACACCCAGCACCTTGAGTACTGAGCACCGAGCACCCCGAGTACAGAGCACCGAGCACCCAGAGTACTGAGCACCCAGCACCCTGAGCACTGAGCACCCAGCACCCTGAGCACTGAGCACCCAGCACCCCGAGCACTGAGCACCCAGCACCCTGAGTACTGAGCACCCAACACCCAGAGTAATGAGCACCCAGCACCCTGAGAACTGAGCACCCAGTACCCTGAGTACTGAGCACCCAGCACCCTGAGTACTGAGCACCCAGCACCCTGAGCACTGAGCACTGAGCACCCAGCACCCTGAGCACTGAGCACTGAGCACCCAGCACCCCGAGCACTGAGCACCCAGCACCCCGAGCACTGAGCACACAGCGCCCTGAGCACTGAGCACCCAGCACCCTGAGCACTGAGCACCCAGCCCCCTTAGTACTGAGCACCCAGCACCCTGAGTACTGAGCACCCAGCACCCTGAGCACTGAGAAACCTGAGGACTGAGCACACAGCACCCCGAGCACTGAGCACCCAGCACCCTGAGCACTGAGCACCCTGAGGACTGAGCACCCAGCACCCTGAGCACTGAGCACCCAGCACCCAGAGTACTGAGCACCGATCACCCTGAGCACTGAGCACCCAGTACCCTGAGCACTGAGCACCCACCACCCTGAGTACTGAGCAACCTGAGTACTGAGCACCGATCACCCGGAGCACTGAGCACCCAGCACCCTGAGTATTGAGCACCCAGCACCCAGAGCACTGAGCAACCTGAGAACTGAGCACTGAGCACCCTGAGTACTGAGCACTGAGCACCCTGAGTTCTGAGCACCCAGCACCCTGAGTACTGATTACCCAGCACCCTGAGCACTGAGCACCCAGCACCCTGAGTACTGAGCACCGAGCACCCTGAGTACTGAGCACCCAGCACCCTGAGTACTGAGCACCCAGCACCCTGAGCACTGAGCACCCAGCACCCTGAGTTCTGAGCACCCAGCACCCTGAGTACTGATTACCCAGCACCCTGAGCACTGAGCACCCAGCACCCTGAGTACTGAGCACCGAGCACCCTGAGTACTGAGCACCCAGCACCCTGAGTACTGAGCACCCAGCACCCTGAGCACTGAGAACTCAGCACCCTGAGTACTGAGCACCCAGCACCCCGAGCACTGAGCAACCAGCACCCTGAGTATTGAGCACTGAGCACCCTGAGAACTGAGCACCGAACACCCTGAGTACTGAGCACCCAGCACCCTGAGCACTGAGCACCCAGCACCCTGAGTACTGAGCACCCAGCACCCTGAGTACTGAGCCCCCAGCACCCTGAGCACTGAGCACCCAGCACCCCGAGCACTGAGCACCCAGCACCCTGAGTACTGAGCATCAAGCACGCTGAGCACTGAGCACCCAGCACCCTGAGCACTGAGCACCCAGCACCCTGAGCACTGAGCACTCAGCACCCTGAGTACTGAGCACCGAGCACCCCGAGCACTGAGCACCAGGTACCCCGAGCACTGAGCACCCAGCACCCTGAGTACTGAGCACCAAGCACCCTGAGTACTGAGCACTGAGCACCCTGAGCACTGAGCACCCAGCACCCTGAGCACTGAGCACCCAGCATCCTGAGCACTGAGTACTGAGCACCCAGCACCCTGAGCACTGAGCACCCACCACCCTGAGCACTGAGCAACAAGCACCCTGAGTACTGAGCACCCAGCACCCCAAACACTGAGCACCGAGCACCCTGAGAACTGAGCACCGAGCACCCTGAGTACTGAGCACCCAGCACCATGAGTACTGAGTACCGAGCACCCTGAGCACTGAGCACCCAGCCCCCTGAGTACTGAGCACCCAGCACCATGAGTACTGAGCACCCAGCACCCTGAGCACTGAGCACCCTGAGGACTGAGTACCCAGCACCCCGAGCACTGAGCACCCAGCACCCTGAGCACTGAGCACCCTGAGGACTGAGCACCCAGCACCCTGAGCACTGAGCACCCAGCACCCTGAGTACTGAGCACCGATCACCCTGAGCACTGAGCACCCAGCACCCTGAGCACTGAGCACCCAGCACCCTGAGTACTGAGCAACCTGAGTACTGAGCACCGATCACCCTGAGCACTGAGCACCCAGCACCCTGAGTACTGAGCACCCAGCACCCTGAGCACTGAGCACCCAGCACCCTGAGTACTGAGCACCCAGCACCCTGAGTTCTGAGCACCCAGCACCCTGAGTACTGATTACCCAGCACCCTGAGCACTGAGCACCCAGCACCCTGAGTAATGAGCACCGAGCACCCTGAGTACTGAGCACCCAGCACCCTGAGTACTGAGCACCCAGCACCCTGAGCACTGAGAACCCAGCACCCTGAGTACTGAGCACCCAGCACCCTGAGTACTGAGCACCCAGCAACCCTGAGTACTGAGCACCCAGCACCCTGAGTACTGAGCACCGAGCACCCCGAGCACTGAGCAACCAGCACCCTGAGTATTGAGCACTGAGCACCCTGAGAACTGAGCACCGAACACCCTGAGTACTGAGCACCCAGCACCCTGAGGACTGAGCACCCAGCACCCCGAGCACTGAGCACCCAGCACCCTGAGCACTGAGCACCCTGAGGACTGAGCACCCAGCACCCTGAGTACTGAGCACCCAGCACCCTGAGTACTGAGCACCCAGCACCCTGAGTACTGAGCACCCAGCACCCTGAGTACTGAGCACCCAGGACCCTGAGCACTGAGCACCCAGCACCCCGAGCACTGAGCACCCAGCACCCCGAGCACTGAGCACCCAGGACACCGAGCAATGATCAACCAGCACCCTGAGCACTGAGCACCCAGCACCCTGAGCACTGAGCACCCAGCACCCTGAGCACTGAGTACCCAGCACCCTGAGAACTGAGCACCCAGCACCCTGAGTACTGATCACCGAGCACCCCGAGCACTGAGCACCCAGCACCCTGAGTACTGAGCACCCAGCACGATGAGTACTGGGCACCCAGCACCCTGAGCACTGAGCACCCATCACCCTGAGTACTGAGCAACCTGAGTACTGAGCACCGATCACCCTGAGCACTGAGCACCCAGCACCCTAAGTACTGAGCACCCAGCACCCTGAGCACTGAGCACCCAGCACCCTGAGTACTGAGCACCCAGCACCCTGAGTTCTGAGCACCCAGCACCCTGAGTACTGATTACCCAGCACCC
Source organism: Microtus oregoni (assembly GCF_018167655.1). NCBI lineage: Eukaryota > Metazoa > Chordata > Mammalia > Rodentia > Cricetidae > Microtus > Microtus oregoni. The sequence goes on from NW_024543601.1 coordinate 58,484, forward strand.
TGAGCACTGAGCACCCAGCACCCTGAGTAATGAGCACCGAGCACCCTGAGTACTGAGCACCCAGCACCCTGAGTACTGAGCACCCAGCACCCTGAGCACTGAGAACCCAGCAACCTGAGTACTGAGCACCCAGCACCCTGAGTACTGAGCACCCAGCAACCCTGAGTACTGAGCACCCAGCACCCTGAGTACTGAGCACCGAGCACCCCGAGCACTGAGCAACCAGCACCCTGAGTATTGAGCACTGAGCACCCTGAGAACTGAGCACCGAACACCCTGAGTACTGAGCACCCAGCACCCTGAGGACTGAGCACCCAGCACCCTGAGCACTGAGCACCCAGCACCCTGAGTACTGAGCACCCAGCACCCTGAGTACTGAGCACCCAGCACCCTGAGCACTGAGCACCCAGCACCCTGAGTACTGAGCACCCAGCACCCTGAGTACTGAGCACCCAGCACCCTGAGCACTGAGCACCCAGCACCCCGAGCACTGAGCACCCAGCACCCCGAGCACTGAGCACCCAGGACCCCGAGCACTGAGCACCCAGCACCCTGAGTACTGAGCACCGAGCTCCCCGAGCACTGAGCACCCTGAGTACTGAGCACCCAGCACCCTTAGTACTGAGCACCCAGCACCCCGAGAATGAGCACCCTGAGCACTGAGCACCCAGCACCCTGAGTACTGAGCACCCAGCACCCTAAGCACTGACGACCCAGCACCCTGAACATTGAGCACCCAACACCCTGAGTACTGAACACCCAGCACCCTTAGCACTGAGCACTGAGCACCCAGCACCCTGAGCACTGAGCACTGAGCACCCAGCCTCCTGAAAACTGAGTACCCAGCACCCCGAGCACTGAGTACCCAGCACCCTGAGCCCCCAGCACCCTGAGCACTGAGCACCCTGAGCACTGAGCACCCAGCACCCTGAGTACTGAGCAGCCAACACTCTGAGCAAAGAGCAGCCAGCACGCTGAGTACTGAGCACTGAGCACCCAGCACCCTGAGTACTGAGCACCCAGCACCACGAGCACTGAGCACCCAGCACCCTGTGTACAGAGCACCGAGCACCCCGAGCACTGAGCATCCAACACGCTGAGTACTGAGCACCCAGCACGCCGAGAATGAGCACCCAGCACCTCGAGCACTGAGCACCCTGCACCCTGAGCACTGAGCACCCAGCACCCTGAGTACTGAGCACCCAGCATCCCGAGCACTGAGCACCCAGCACCCTGAGTACTAAGCACCCTGAGTACTGAGCACCCAGAACCCTGAGTACTGAGCACCCTGCACCCCGAGCACTGAGCTCCCTGAGTACTGAGCACCCAGCACCCCGAGCACTGAGCACCCAGCACCACGAGCACTGAGCACTGAGCACCCTGAGCACTGAGCACCCAGCACCCCGAGTACTGAGCACTGAGCACCCTGAGTACTGAGTACCCAGCACCCCGAGTACTGAGCACTGAGCACCCTGAGTACTGAGCACCCAGCACCCTGAGCACTGAGCACTGAGAACCCTGAGTACTGAGCACCGAGCACCCCGAGCACTGAGCACCCAGCACCCCGAGCACTGAGCACCCAGCATCCTGTGTACTGAGCACTGAGTACCCAGTACCCCCGAGCACTGAGACCCAGCACCCTGAGCTCTGAGCACCCAGCACCCCGAGTACTGAGCACCCAGCACCCCGAGCACTGAGCACCCAGCACCCCGAGCACTGAGCACCCAGCACCCTGAGTACTGAGCACCCAGCACCCCGAGCACTGAGCACCCAGCACCCCGAGCACTGAGCACCCAGCACCCTGAGTACTGAGCACCAAGCACCCCGAGCACTGAGCACCGAGCACCCCGAGCACTGAGCACCCAGCACCCCGAGCACTGAGCACCCAGCATTCTGAGAACTGAGCACCCAGCACCCTGAGTACTGAGCACCCAGCATCCTCAGCACTGAGCACCCAGTACCCTGAGCACTGAGCACCCAGGACCCTGAGTACTGAGCACCCAGCACCCTGAGTACTGAACACCCAGCACCCAGAGCACTGAGCACTGAGCACCCAGCACCCTGAGCACTGAGCACTGAGCAACCAGCACCCTGAGCACTGAGCACCCAGCACCCCGAGCACTGAGCACCCAGCACCCTGAGCACCCAGCACCCTGAGCACTGAGCACCCTGAGCACTGAGCAATGAGCACCCAGCACCCTGAGGACTGAGCACCCAACACTCTGAGCACTGAGCACCCAGCACGCTGAGTACTGAGCACCCAGCACCCCGAGCACTGTGCACCCAGCACCCTGAGCACTGAGCACACAGCACCCCGAGCACTGAGCACCCAGCACCCTGAGCACTGAGCACCCAGCACCCCGAGCACTGAGCACCCAGCACCCTGAGCACTGAGCACCCAGCACCCCGAGTACTGAGCACCGAGCACCCCGAGAACTGAGCACCCAGCACCCCGAGCACTGAGCACTGAGCACACTGAGAACTGAGCACCCAGCACCCCGAGTACTGAGCACTGAGCACCCTGAGTACTGAGCACCCAGCACCCCGAGTACTGAGCACTGAGCACCATGAGTACTGAGCCCCCAGCACCCTGAGCATTGAGCACTGAGAACCCTGAGTACTGAGCACCGAGCACCCCGTGTACTGAGCACTGAGCACCATGAGTACTGAGCACCCAGCACCCCGAGTACTGAGCACTGAGCACCATGAGTACTGAGCACCCAGCACCCTGAGTACAGAGCACCGAGCTCCCCGAGCACTGAGCACCCTGAGTACTGAGCACCCACCACCCTGAGTACTGAGCACCCAGCACCCCGAGAATGAGCACGCTGAGCACTGAGTACCCAGCACCATGAGTACTGAGCACCGAGCACCCTGAGCACTGAGCACCCAGCACCCTGAGTACTGAGCACCCAGCACCCTGAGTACTGAGCACCCAGCACCCTGAGCACTGAGCACCCAGCAACCTGAGTACTGAGCACCCAGCACTCTGAGCACTGAGCACCCAGCACCCCGAGCACTGAGCACCCAGCACACCGAGCACTGAGCACTGAGCACCCTGAGCACTGAGCACCCAGCACCCCGAGTACTGAGCACTGAGCACCCTGAGTACTGAGCACTGAGCACCCTGAGTACTGAGCACTGAGCACCCTGACTACTGAGCACCCAGCACCCTGAGTACTGAGCACCGAGCACCCAGAGAACTGAGCACCCAGCACCCCGAGCACTGAGCACCCTGAGCTCTTAGCACCCTGAGTACTGAGCACCCAGCACCCTGAGTACTGAGCACCGAGCACCCTGAGCACTGAGCACCCAGCATCCCGAGCACTGAGCACCCAGCACCCTGAGTACTGAGCACTGAGCACCCAGCACCCCGAGCACTGAGCACTCAGCACCCTGTGTACTGAGCACTGAGTATCCAGTACCCCGTGCACTGAGACCCAGCACCCTGAGCACTGAGCACCCAGCACCCCGAGTACTGAGCACCCAGCACCCCTAGCACTGAGCACCCAGCACCCTGAGTACTGAGCACCAAGCACCCCGAGCACTGAGCACCCAGCACCCCGAGCTCTGAGCACCCAGCACCCCGAGCACTGAGCAACGAGAACCCCAAGCACTGTGCACCCAGCACCCTGAGAACTGAGCACCCAGCACCCTGAGTACTGAGCACCCAGCATCCTGAGCACTGAGTACTGAGCAGCCCAAGCACTGAGCACCCAGCAACCTGAGCACTGAGCACCCAGCACCCCTTGCACTGAGCACCCAGCACCCGGAGTACTGAGCACGCAGCACCCTGAGTACTGTGCACCCAGCACCCCGAGCACTTAGCACCCAGCACCCTGAGTACTGAGCACCCAGCACCCTGATTACTGAGCACCCAGCACCATGAGTACTGAGCACCCAGCACCCTGAGTACTGAGCACCCAGCACCCTGAGCACTGAGCACCCAGCAACCTGCGTACTGAGCACCCAGCACTCTGAGCACTGAGCACCCAGCACCCCGAGCACTGAGCACCCAGCACCCTGAGTACTGAGCACCGAGCACCCCGAGCACTGAGCACCCAGCACCCTGAGTACTGAGCACGGAGCACCCTGAGTACTGTGCACCCAGCACCCCGAGCACTTAGCACCCAGCACCCTGAGTACTGAGCACTGAGCACCCTGAGCACTGAGCACCCAGCACCCCGAGTACTGAGCACTGAGCACCCTGAGTACTGAGCACCCAGCACCCCGAGTACTGAGCACTGAGCACCCTGAGTACTGAGCACCCAGCACCCTGAGCACTGAGCACTGAGAACCCTGAGTACTGAGCACCGAGCACCCAGAGAACTGAGCACCCAGAACCCCGAGCACTGAGCACCCTGAGCTCTTAGCACCCTGAGTACTGAGCACCCAGCACCCTGAGTACTGAGCACCCAGCACCCTGAGCACTGAGCACCCAGCACCCCGAGCACTGAGCACCCAGCACCCTGAGTACAGAGCACCGAGCTCCCCGAGCACTGAGCACCCTGAGTACTGAGCACCCAGCACCCTGAGTACTGAGCACCCAGCACCCCGAGAATGAGCACCCTGAGCACTGAGTACCCAGCACCATGAGTACTGAGCACCGAGCACCCTGAGCACTGAGCACCCAGCACCCTGAGTACTGAGCACCCAGCACCCTGAGTACTGAGCACCCAGCAACCTGAGTACTGAGCACCCAGCACCCTGAGCACTGAGCACTGAGAACCCTGAGTACTGAGCACCGAGCACCCAGAGAACTGAGCACCCAGCACCCCGAGCACTGAGCACCCTGAGCTCTTAGCACCCTGAGTACTGAGCACCCAGCACCCTGAGTACTGAGCACCCAGCACCCTGAGCACTGAGCACCCAGCACCCCGAGCACTGAGCACCCAGCACCCTGAGTACTGAGCACTGAGCACCCAGCACCCGAGCACTGAGCACTCAGCACCCTGTGTACTGAGCACTGAGTACCCAGTACCCCGTGCACTGAGACCCAGCACCCTGAGAACTGAGCACCCAGCACCCCGAGTACTGAGCACCCAGCAGCCCGAGCACTGTGCACCCAGCACCCCGAGCACTGAGCACCCAGCACCCTGAGTACTGAGCACCCAGCACCCCGAGCACTGAGCACCCAGCACCCCGAGCTCTGAGCACCCAGCACCCCGAGCACTGAGCAACGAGAACCCCGAGCACTGTGCACCCAGCACCCTGAGAACTGAGCACCCTGCACCCTGAGTACTGAGCACCCAGCATCCTGAGCACTGAGTACTGAGCAGCCCAAGCACTGAGCACCCAGCACCCTGAGCACTGAGCACGCAGCACCCCTTGCACTGAGCACCCAGCACCCGGAGTACTGAGCACGCAGCACCCTGAGTACTGAGCACCCAGCACCCCGAGCACTGAGCACCCAGCACCCTGAGCACTGAGCACCCAGGACCCTGAGTACTGAGCACCCAGCACCCCGAGCACTGAGCACCCTGAGCTCTTAGCACCCTGAGTACTGAGCACCCAGCACCCTGAGTACGGAGCACCCAGCACCCTGAGCACTGAGCACCCAGCACCCTGAGTACTGAGCACCCAGCACCCTGAGTACTGAGCACTGAGCACCCCGAGCACTGAGCACCCAGCACCCTGAGCACTGAGCACCCAGCACCCCGAGCACTGTGCACCCAGCACCCTGAGCACTGAGCACAGAGCACCCCGAGCACTGAGCACCCAGCACCCTGAGCACTGAGCACCTAGCACCCCGAGCACTGAGCACCCAGCACCCTGATCACTGAGCACCCAGCACCCCAAGTACTGAGCACCGAGCACCCCGAGAACTGAGCACCCAGCACCCCGAGCACTGAGCACTGAGCACCCTGAGCACTGAGCACCCAGCACCCCGAGTACTGAGCACTGAGCACCCTGAGTACTGAGCACCCACCACCCCGAGTACTGAGCACTGAGCACCATGAGTACTGAGCACCCAGCAACCTGAGCACTGAGCACTGAGAACCCTGAGTACTGAGCACCGAGCACCCCGAGCACTGAGCACCCAGCACCCTGAGTACAGAGCACCGAGCTCCCCGAGCACTGAGCACCCTGAGTACTGAGCACCCAGCACCCTGAGTACTGAGCACCCAGCACCCCGAGAATGAGCACCCTGAGCACTGAGTACCCAGCACCATGAGTACTGAGCACCGAGCACCCTGAGCACTGAGCACCCAGCACCCTGACTACTGAGCACCCAGCACCCTGAGTACTGAGCACCCAGCACCCTGAGCACTGAGCACCCAGCAACCTGAGTACTGAGCACCCAGCACTCTGAGCACTGAGCACCCAGCACCCTGAGCACTGAGCACCCAGCACCCCGAGCACTGAGCACTGAGCACCCTGAGCACTGAGCACCCAGCACCCCGAGTACTGAGCACTGAGCACCCTGAGTACTGAGCACCCAGCACCCCGAGTACTGAGCACTGAGCACCCTGAGTACTGAGCACCCAGCACCCTGAGCACTGAGCACTGAGAACCCTGAGTACTGAGCACCGAGCACCCAGAGAACTGAGCACCCAGCACCCCGAGCACTGAGCACCCTGAGCTCTTAGCACCCTGAGTACTGAGCACCCAGCACCCTGAGTACTGAGCACCCAGCACCCTGAGCACTGAGCAGCCAGCACCCCGAATACTGAGCACCCAGCACCCTGAGTACTGAACACCCAGCACCCAGAGCACTGAGCACTGAGCACCCAGCACCCTGAGCACTGAGCACTGAGCAACCAGCACCCTGAGCACTGAGCACCCAGCACCCCGAGCACTGAGCACCCAGCACCCTGAGCACCCAGCACCCTGAGCACTGAGAACCCTGAGCACTGAGCAATGAGCACCCAGCACCCTGAGTACTGAGCACCCAACACTCTGAGCACTGAGCACCCAGCACGCTGAGTACTGAGCACCCAGCACCCCGAGCACTGAGCACCCAGCACCCTGTGTACTGAGCACCGAGCACCCCGAGCACTGAGCACCCAGCACCCTGAGTACTGAGCACCCAGCACCCCGAGAATGAGCACCCAGCACCCCGAGCACTGAGCACCCAGCACCCTGAGCACTGAGCACACAGCACCCTGAGTACTGAGCACCCAGCACCCCGAGCACTGAGCACCCAGCACACTGTGTACTGAGCACCCTGAGTACTGAGCACCCAGCAACCTGAGTACTGAGCACACTGCACCCCGAGCACTGAGCTCCCTGAGTACTGAGCACCCAGCACCCTGAGCACTGAGCACCCAGCACCCTGAGTACTGAGCACTGAGCACCCAGAGAACTGAGCACCCAGCACCCCGAGGACTGAGCACCCAGCACCCTGTGCACTGAGCACTGAGCATCCAGCACCCCGAGCACTGAGCACCCTGAGCTCTTAGCACCCAGAGTACTGAGCACCCAGCACCCTGAGTACGGAGCACCCAGCACCCTGAGCACTGAGCACCCAGCACCCTGAGCACTGAGCACCCAGCACCCCGAGCACTGAGCACCCAGCACCCCGAGCACTGAGCACCCAGCACCCCGAGCACTGAGCACCCAGCACCCCGAGCACTGTGCACCCAGCACCCTGAGCACTGAGCACACAGCACCCCGAGCACTGAGCACACAGCACCCTGAGCACTGAGCACCCAGCACCCCGAGCACTGAGCACCCAGCACCCTGAGCACTGAGCACCCAGCACCCCGAGTACTGAGCACCGAGCACCCCAAGAACTGAGCACCCAGCACCCCGAGCACTGAGCACTGAGCACCCTGAGCACTGAGCACCCAGCACCCCGAGTACTGAGCACTGAGCACCCTGAGTACTGAGAACCCAGCACCCCGAGTACTGAGCACTGAGCACCATGAGTACTGAGCACCCAGCACCCTGAGCACTGAGCACTGAGAACCCTGAGTACTGAGCACCGAGCACCCCGAGCACTGAGCACCCAGCACCCTGAGTACAGAGCACCGAGCTCCCCGAGCACTGAGCACCCTGAGTACTGAGCACCCAGCACCCTGAGTACTGAGCACCCAGCACCCCGAGAATGAGCACCCTGAGCACTGAGTACCCAGCACCATGAGTACTGAGCACCGAGCACCCTGAGCACTGAGCACCCAGCACCCTGAGTACTGAGCACCCAGCACCCTGAGTACTGAGCACCCAGCACCCTGAGCACTGAGCACCCAGCAACCTGAGTACTGAGCACCCAGCACACTGAGCACTGAGCACCCAGCACCCCGAGCACTGAGCAACCAGCACCCCCGAGCACTGAGCACCGAGCACCCTGAGCACTGAGCACCCAGCACCCCCGAGTACTGAGCACTGAGCACCCTGTGTACTGAGCACCCAGCACCCCGAGTACTGAGCACTGAGCACCCTGAGTACTGAGCACGCAGCACCCTGAGCACTGAGCACTGAGAACCCTGAGTACTGAGCACCGAGCACCCAGAGAACTGAGCACCCAGCACCCCGAGCACTGAGCACCCTGAGCTCTTAGCACCCTGAGTACTGAGCACCCAGCACCCTGAGTACTGAGCACCCAGCACCCTGAGCCCTGAGCACCCAGCACCCCGAGCACTGAGCACCCAGCACCCTGAGTACTGAGCACTGAGCACCCAGCACCCCGAGCACTGAGCACTCAGCACCCTGTGTACTGAACACTGAGTACCCAGTACCCCCGTGCACTGAGACCCAGCACCCTGAGCACTGAGTACCCAGCACCCCGAGTACTGAGCACCCAGCAGCCCGAGCACTGAGCACCCAGCACCCCCGACCACTGAGCACCCAGCACCCTGAGTACTGAGCACCCAGCACCCCGAGCACTGAGCACCCAGCACCCCGAGCACTTAGCACCCAGCACACCGAGCACTGAGCAACGAGCACCCCGAGCACTGTGCACCCAGCACCCTGAGAACTGAGCACCCAGCACCCTGAGTACTGAGCACCCAGCATCCGGAGCACTGAGTACTGAGCACCCCGAGCACTGAGCACCCAGCACCCTGAACACTGAGCACCCAGCACCCCTTGAACTGAGCACCCAGCACCCGGAGTACTGAGCACGCAGCACCCTGAGTACTGAGCACCCAGCACCCCGAGCACTGAGCACCCAGCACCCTGAGCACTGAGCACCCAGGACCCTGAGTACTGAGCACCCAGCACCCCGAGCACTGAGCACTCAGCACCCTGAGTACTGAGCACCGAGCACCCCGAGCACTGAGCACCCAGCACCCTGAGTACTGAGCACCCAGCACCCCGAGCACTGAGCACCCAGCACCCTGAGTACTGAGCACCGAGCACCCCGAGCACTGAGCACCCAGCACCCTGAGTACTGAGCACGGAGCACCCTGAGTACTGTGCACCCAGCACCCCGAGTACTGAGCACTGAGCACCCTGAGTACTGAGCACCCAGCACCCTGAGCACTGAGCACTGAGAACCCTGAGTACTGAGCACCGAGCACCCAGAGAACTGAGCACCCAGCACCCCGAGCACTGAGCACCCTGAGCTCTTAGCACCCTGAGTACTGAGCACCCAGCACCCTGAGTACTGAGCACCCAGCACCCTGAGCACTGAGCACCCAGCACTCCGAGCACTGAGCACCCAGCACCCTGAGTACTGAGCACTGAGGACCCAGCACCCCGAGCACTGAGCACTCAGCACCCTGTGTACTGTGCACTGAGTACCCAGTACCCCGTGCACTGAGACCCAGCACCCTGAGCACTGAGCACCCAGCACCCCGAATACTGAGCACCCAGCACCCTGAGTACTGAACACCCAGCACCCAGAGCACTGAGCACTGAGCACCCAGCACCCTGAGCACTGAGCACTGAGCAACCAGCACCCTGAGCACTGAGCACCCAGCACCCTGAGTACTGAGCACCCAGCACCCTGAGTACTGAGCACCCAGCACCCTGAGCACTGAGCACCCAGCAACCTGAGTACTGAGCACCCAGCACTCTGAGCACTGAGCACCCAGCACCCCGAGCACTGAGCACCCAGCACCCCGAGCACTGAGCACTCAGCACCCTGTGTACTGAACACTGAGTACCCAGTACCCCGTGCACTGAGACCCAGCACCCTGAGCACTGAGCACCCAGCACCCCGAGTACTGAGCACCGAGCACCCCGAGAACTGAGCACCCAGCACCCCGAGCGCTGAGCACTGAGCACACTGAGCACTGAGCACCCAGCACCCCGAGTACTGAGCACTGAGCACCCTGAGTACTGAGAACCCAGCACCCCGAGTACTGAGCACTGAGCAC